>NW_026555334.1:36242078-36317994 GCF_029017545.1 Prosopis cineraria | reverse complement strand
TAATCAAGCTATTGAGCTATCTGCAGAGATCTTATCAAATGTGAAGTTTATACAAGAGAAGCGCTTGATAGGGAAATATTTTGAGGAGATCAGCCAGGATACTGGGAAATATGTCTTTGGAGTTGATGACACATTGAAGGCCTGGAGATGGGGGCTGTGGAAACACTCATCGTATGGGAAAGTTTGATATAAATAGGTACGTGTTGAAAAATAGTGCCACTGGTGAGATTGTCATAAAACATTTGAACAAGGAGCAAGAGGCTGATCAAAACAGCGTCCGAGATTCAGCCACCTCTGCAGAGTTGGAGGTTCAGGAAAAAATGCCCTTGCTTGAGTGGTTTGGGGAAATGAGTACAAGCGATTTGGTTGCTCTCTAGAATTTGTGACCAACAAATCTCAAGAGGGATCCCAATTTTGCAGAGGATTCGGTGGCATTGGTGGTATCCTTCGCTACCAGCTTGACATCAGATCATTTGACGAGTTTTCTGATGATGGGGAGGTGTATGAGGATTCTGACTAGGTTCATCCTGCAGTTCCTCTGTAATTTTGGATAATTGGGGAAAGGATGGTCGCTTTTATGATTCATAGTTTCTAAACATCATTTGGATTTTCTGGTTCTAAGACATTCTCTTTGGTGCTTCTCCATCATATATGTATTATTTAATTTTTCTGTCTTTTGCTTCCTACATTTACTTTTTGGTTAGTCAATGTAAGAATACGGCAACTAAGCCAGATTGTGGTGATTTATCGAGAAAGAGCATACAGGCAGCAGTTACCTTGAGCAAAGTGATAATTTTTTGTTCAAAGATACCAGAGGATAGTGGCATATGTGAATGTAGCGTAATACAGTATCCCTGCACGCCTGTCTAAACTTAATATAGCATATAACGTTTTGCCCCTGTCTCCTAGGAGGAATAGAGTTGAATTTAGGTGTCGTTGGGAATGGAGACTTATCATGATTTCTGTCCAAATTTCATTTGGGAATCAAGGATGGTAATACGAGTACAACTTATTAACAAGTTTTCATGTAGCAAGAGGAGTTGGACCCTAGAATTTCATGTACCACACCTCAATCATCCTTGCTGCTTAATCAATAGTGCCACGTAGCAAGTCTTGCTTCTTCCCCCCCCCCCCTTTTTGGCTAGCAAATTTTAATTGTGCATGGTATATAATTGCCCATAAATTTAGGTAACTAATCCGAATCCTAATATTCCTTCAAAGCATGTCTTGGTGATTGGCCACGTTGAATTTTTCAATTGCAAAAGAAAGCCCGGCAAGGGCACAAGGGGTGCCTACTGTATAATTGATGTTTTGAATTAAGTTCCGCACTTCTCTAACTACTTTTACATTGCCAAATTAAGATTCTCCAACCCAACCATCATTCAAGAGAATTCATTGATTAATGTTGCAAGGCAGAATGATGATTCTTGGTGACATTGGTTCAATTATGGCACTGAAAGCTGATCTTATTATCATTTTTTCTTAGATATTTTACGTGAACATAGCAAGTAGGTTGAGTCAGATATTATGTGGTCATTATTAAGCTGGCCTTTACAAACCAACCAACAGGTCGGGAAAAAAAATTGAAATTTGGTAATCCCACAATTTTACAAAAGCGCGTGTTCTATTTTTCATTAGCCACAGTAGCAGATCACACTCAACATCAAACGAATGGTATGAAAATGAGGACAAAACTAATGGAAAGATTTTATCCTTCAGTTTTCTGAGGTCTCAAGCGGACATGAAATAAATAAAATGCACAAAAGTTCATAACAAGCAAAAATGGTCCTCGTACTGCTTTTTATGACGACATTGGCAAAGCCTCTAATAGGTCAGTTGTGCAGGTATTATAACTTAAATATCAAACATGGGAGCTTCAGCAATCAGCAAGTTGTATGAGTTGATTGACCACATTTGGGTCAGCAAGGGTACTTGTATCTCCAAGCTCATCCAATTGCCTGGAAGCAATTTTTCTCAGGATTCTTCTCATTATCTTTCCGCTCCTCGTTTTTGGAAGGCCAGGGGCCCAATGGATTTTGTCAGGGGCTGCAAAAGCTCCTATCTGAAAGGTCAAACAACAGAATTTAAATTAAAGTCATGAATAGAAGTCACATAGGAATATGCACTGATAGTTGGCCCAAAAAAAGAAAGAAAGAAAGAAATATGCACTGACAAACTGTAACAAAGTTAATCTACCTGACGATATTCATAGTAATAAAATTGCAATATAGAACCTTTCAATCTAAGCACCAACTGTAACCACTTTATAAATGGATTTACATATTTAGTTTTCAGGATTTACGGTTATTCTCCACCAAATAATCAGGTCCTCATGTGTCACTTGAACAACTAATGACAAGGCCCAGATTTTTTTAGACCATAATAGTTGATCGAACCTTTAACAGGGTACAATAACCTCAGAAAATTCATTTTATTTCTTATTTCCTTCTAATGTCATAATCCGGGCATAATCTAAGATATCAAAACGTGCATTTTGGCAGTGCTTTATTGTTTGAGCAAAATTATGTAAAGACCTGCTTTCGAACTGTGAGTATGAGACTCTTCCGCAGCTCTTCACTATAAGGAACACCATCTACAAGAGTAATGAAAGCGTAGATACCCTGCCCTTTAACCTACAGCAATTTGGGTAGTTGATTCAGACACAGACATGAATACCTTAGCTATAAGGTATAGATTAACCAAACCTTTTATACGTGTACATGAATCATACACAAACAGAGGCTTGCACAGCGAGAGTATTTTACAGAAACATACCTCATGCTCAACACCAACCACTGCAGCTTCTGCACATTGAGGATGCGAAACTAGAGCCGATTCCACTTCAGCTGTTCCAATACGATGCCCACTGCACAGTCATTAAGATATTTGACTTAGATATTATCGGAAACTTTGTAGATATCTAAATTCTTATTCCCATCAACTTCTTCGATTCATGTTGAATTGCCTTTACATAGAGTTAAATTAGGAAGATTGACAGGGGGAAAATGCGTTTGAGATCAAACAAATACCTAACATTGATGACATCATCCACTCTTCCAGTGAGCCAATGGTATCCATCTTTATCCCTAGAACATAGAATTGCCTTGGTTGAGCACAAGTATCTCATTCATCTTTGCTTATAAGACTAGAGAAATGAACGTGCTTGAAACTTAGCACACTAGAAAGCAGACAGACAAATGTGCACCTGTTGTTTTGTAAATCACTAACCTGCTGCAGCCATCACCAGAAAAATAATATCCGGGAAACGGCTTGAAATATGTTGTTTCATATCTTTCATGATCACCATAAAGAGTTCTGAATGCCCCTGGCCATGAGTTCTTAATACACAAATAACCACTACATTCACCTTCTATTTCAACACCTTTCTCATCCACTATGACAGGCTATAGTTAAAACAAAATTAATCAATGATAAAGGCATTGCAATAGTCTAGTAAGCAGGTGAAACAAATTGATAAAATTAAATTATAATATTAACATGTACGGAAAGTATAAAAGACCTGAACTCCAAAGAAAGGGAATGTTGCAGAGCCAGGCTTTTGAGGCCAAGCACCAGGTAGTGGAGTTATCTGCGAATAACAACAAAGAGTATTAGTCCTGCAAACTCAAAATTTACGTATATAATAATTTCTATTCATTTTTAAAAATACCATGAAGCCACCAGTTTCTGTTTGCCACCAAGTGTCAGAGATAGGACATCTTGAATCTCCAACTAGATTGTAAAACCACCTAAAAAAGAAAGTAAAATAGTTTAAATATTTTTGTTGTAATAATTAAGCAGCAAATAGTTACGGAAAAAGTACATAATAACCTCCATGCACTTGGATTTATGGGCTCACCAACACTTCCCAGAACTCGTAATGATTTCCTTGAGTACCGGGTGACATACTGCACAATTTGCCATGCTTTAGAAAATGGTAGTAAGCATCAATATGGAACTCTAGATGTTAGAAGCTCACAGGCAACCATTAATCCAATTCTTTTTCTCAATCCAATATTATTCAAGATAATGATCACCCAAAAATTTTCCATTGTTCTATTTTTTTATTTCAGCTCTCTGCATATAGAACTTTATAAAAGTATCAACTCAAGATGTAAATGACAGATCCTATTCCTGTAAGCGGTAGAAAAAGAATCAATTTCATATCTTGAGGATGCATCTCAAATTCTTTAGACCAAAGAAAACTAGGATATATAATCTGCAATGTTAACATTGACAAAAAATATTTCATTTCTTCCGTGTTAAAAGTAGAATACCAGATAGATATTTCAAACATTCAAGCTTAAGATTCCAACAATCCATTTTGACATAACGTAGATCTATTTGCAATGTTTTACTTTCCATATTCTAGAAATCTTATGACTAGCATTATTGGCCTGAACTCACATGCTGCAGTAGCTTATGGAAAATGGAACAACCAAACATCAATTCAGATCAATAAAAGGCCAAAGAGGAAGAATAAGGAAGGAGATAAACAACATTGGTCATATCTGAATTATGACCAACACTGTCTGACAATTCATATTATCCTTTTTCACTTGTTCTCAAATTTTTTTCCTGAAGATAGGAGTAATTCTTCAAAAGTTCATCCAAAATCCTTTCTGTGTGGAAATAATTGTTTTCTGTAAGGCCATGCGGCTCCATCCGCTAAAATTCAGTAACAGTTCATTTTTTATATTGTGAGAAGACCCAAAGCGGGCAGGGATAATGGAGTTTGAGTGAAAGATATTAGATTCACCAAGAGTAAGTAGACAAAAACTACAAAACAAGCCTGTCAGCACTGATTAAGTACATATATGATACTTCTAAGCCCGTTACTTATAAAAAGAGGAAATCATCAATCTCCGGAAACAGTTTATCAACTAATCAATTCACAAACCAATGCTTTGTGCGCATAAAAGCATAGAGAGATGTCATGCCTCATCACCATCACGCATGAGGGATCGAACCAATGTGGGAGCAGTGTAGAATAAGGTCACCTTGTATTTGTCAACAATGTCCCAACAGCGCCCAGAATCAGGATAATTCGGAGCCTGAAGGTAAGAAAATTTACGTTTCCATTAGATTACTAATGAAGTACCTCTTTGCCAATAGCTTGAATCTCAATTTTTGACTGAAAACACCAATTTTTTTTTTAAAAAAAAAACTGATGGTGGAAAGCATAGCAATTTTTGTGATTCTAAGACAGTTTATGGGAATTTAAAAAAAAATGATGCAATGATCCCAACAAACATCTCAATGATTTCAAAAGTAAAGAAAGATGATGACGTTTAACAGTTCAATTTTACTGGGAAAATGTAATGTTTTAAGTCATGAATATTCAGGAGCTATTTGAAACTGTTTTTATTCTATTGTTCTGAGAACTGGTGTTTTGTCAAATATATTCTGAGAGCAAAAAAATAATGAAAATAAAGGTTTTTCTCATTTTTCCTTATTCTCCAGAACAATAATCTCAGAACACTTGACAGTTGTTTCCATTTTTCTGCTCTCAAGAGCAATATTTTGTTTTTTTTTTATTCTCTAAAACACTTTTTAAAAACAATTACCAAACAGATTTTTTTTGTTCTTTTGTTCTGAAAAACAGAAAACTGCTCTCGAAATAGGTTGCCAAATAGGCCCTCAATCTCTTTTCTGCAAGCTTTAAGTTTCTTATAGCCTTTTAACTTCATTGGTAAATAGAACACATTTTGTAGTATGTTCAAGTCTAAATTCAACAACTTCAAATCTGTGATTAATTTCTTTATGCCTATAACATGTCTCTAGGGTGACTAAAGCTGCACATTATTCACATAAATAATTACTCCTCTATGTTTAAACTTAAAACGTATTACCCCTTCATACACAACAACTGTTGCACCATTGAGCATGGGTCCATAAGTGACATAGCTGTGCCCAGTAATCCAACCACAATCAGCAGTACACCTGTAGTCAAAGTATAAAGGGGTTCAATTAATAGCATAAATCTGGTTTCTGATCAGGAACATCCTCAAAAGAAAAGAGATAAAGGGCGAGCTTTCAAGGATACCAGTAGACATCAGATGGTTTGTAGTCAAACGCATACTTGAATGTGGTTGCAGTGTACACCATGTAGCCACCTGTAGTATGGAGGACACCCTTTGGAGAATATATGTTAGAATGCAGCAATCTCTAGTAAAGGTAAAAGAAAGAAGGGAACAAAATTCGAATAGAAGTACTGCAAACAAATACCTTTGGTTTTCCTGTACTCCCACTTGTATAAAGCAAAAAAAGTGGATCCTCTGCATCAACCCATTCCACTGGACAAGTGGTTGGATATCGAGGAATGATATCCTGAAAATTAGTCAAAAATCAGTGAGAAAAAAGGGGGGAACGTATGATGTTGTCATAGCCAATGAACATATAAAATCTACTAGTCACAGAAAGTTTCACATTAAACCTTATAACCATAAAAAAATACATATGTTTCCAATAATTAAACAAATTGAAATTGGAAAAATCATGATTTTTCTCCTCCATGGGCATATCATGAAGACACTGTTGCCAAAGTACAGAATAACCTCATGTTACCACTACAATTAGTAAACCCCATGAGAGTATATATGCAAGGAACATTTAAATTCTAACCTGCCACCATATATCTCGTCCTTCCTGCCATTTAGTATCTTCCCTTTTCATTGCCAATTTATTTTCATAAGTTAAGCAAGCATCTGGCAAACAGGAATAAATAAAAAGATGAGAAGATGAAAAGGGGGAAAACAGAGAGAACCTTATAGGTTAATTTATCTCTCAATAGAGCTTATACACATAATAACCATACCATAGTGAGAAAAGTCAAAAAAGTTGGAGATCAATCATTCAAGGCAGAAGATTGTTGACATTCCTGCCCGCTCTTATTAGAAAATATCAACTTGTGTGAAGTCAGTTTGTACAGTGAAATGATTAAAAATATATACATCTTCGCTAGTTTGTAAGTTCTAAGCACTCCCATGGCAGCCTCGCTAGCTATCAATCGAACATTCATACTTAATGTATAACATGATATGAAATGAGTACAATGACAAGCATGATGCCAGAATTACTCAATAACTGACGAAGAGATTGTGCTGTTGAATTCATAAACAAAAAATCCATTTACCAACCTATAGAGACCCCATTTTTGGCTGACTCGCTGATAGCGGCATCAACTATGTCTTTCAGTTGGATTATCTTGGAGCCCCTTTTCACAGCATTGCAAGTAATCACAACTTTCGGTTTACAATCAATGATTCTTTGTGCTAGAGATTCTGCAGAAAACCCGGCAAATACAACCTAAACAAATGAAAAAAGCCAGCAACATTAACCCAAAAGCCATTAGAAAATAATACGCAAACGGATAAGTAAAAAAATGGAGGAAGAGAAAAGGATCAGCGTAATACCGAATGTACAGCACCAATGCGGGCACATGCAAGCATTGTGATGGGAAGCTCCATCAGCATGGGCAAATAAATGATTACAGCATCTCCCTTTTTGACACCAATATCCTTCAGGTAGTTTGCAACCTGCAGGTCAAGATAGCTTCGATCATCTGATCCAGCCAATTGCTACGAATGTGCTCCAATAGAATAACATTCCAGCATCTAAGTGGAAATTTGTCCAAGTAAAAGCACATTATGTAGACTCCTGTGACACCGACACAGAAAGAGGAACCTCAGAACTAACCTGGCAAACTCGATCCTGAAGCTGTGCGTAAGTCAAAGTACCATCTAAACCAGGCTCGTTGCCTTCCCAGTAAATGGCGATCTTATTGCCAAGTCCAGCTTCTACATTTCTATCCAAGCAATTATAACAGACGTTGGTGATGCCACCCTTGAACCACTGGAGAGACCAACAAACAAACGCAGAGACCCACTCAGGCGTCAACCTAATGCTATGAAGCGAGATCCAAATGAGAAATGACCACAAGTAAAAATACCTCAATCTTGATATTACCCTTCCTAATATCAAAATTTTCATAACGTACTTTGTCAACCCATTTCTGCTTCCAATAGAACCCGGATGCAATGTCGGACCAGAATCCAGCTGGGTCCTCGATGGACCTCTTGTACATCTCCAGATACTGGTAGATCAAAAACACAGACAAGAAACTTCAATTGATTAAAAATCAGTATCAATGAAGAGAACAAGTTTTGTAATAAAAAATCAGAAAATATATAAGGCTTCATTTGGAATCAGAACAGAGATCAATGACCTGTTCTGGGGACTGAACCAGTGCTTGGCTAGAAAACTCCTTGCTGGGAAACACGAGTTCATTCTCTTCAGTAGCGAGAGCTTCACCCAGCACCACAGCGTTCAGCTGCGAAATGCGACCAGCACCTGATGGAAGCTCCTTCATTGATTCTACGTGGCGTAGGAAATGGTTAGTAGTCAGGTTCGAAGCCATGTTCTCCCTCGCTACTCGTAGATTTCTCCTCCTTCTGCTGCTGATGGTATCCCTCCACAGTGGAGAGACAGAAGAAAGAGAAGGTGATGAAGCCTGAGAAAGAGATTCGTACGCAACCCCCGGAATAGCCCGAACAGGGTTATAAGACACAGAAGTCATCCTGGCGCAATCACCAACGAGTTCATAAATGAGGAAATTATATTTGTATTTAATCAATTTCTTAGTATAATAGAATAACGATAATGATCTCAAACAGAAATTAAAAAAAAATTACCATTTTTTAAGGGCAAGAGATTAAAGTTGGAGGGTTAGACTCAGGCCGCTGCACAAATTTCTCTCTCCAATAATTATTTAGTCTCGTTTTGTACAGTGATTAGGACGCTCTGGTTTTTTATTTTCTTGGCGCTGTAAGGTGGAGAGGACTGTGCTCAGCATGTCTAGGAACGGAAAAGGGGAGAGAGGGAGGATATTGCGTCGTTTCCTATCTGATAAACCTATTTTAATAGTGATTATCAATCAAGGTGATTATTACTATTCCACACAAAGTCGGAGACTAACCTTGGGTGGCGCTTTGCTTGAGGATCGCTTGTGCGATTTGAATTTGTATGAGATAAGGGTTTTGTTTAATGATATCTTCAAAGCCGTCACAGCAAAGACTATTAGGAAGATGATGATGACGATGACGCGACGAAGATGTAGATGACAATAAAATATTGAATTTCTACCTTGAAGATATAGATTTTATTTTTATGGGATAAAAAATAAGGCAACGATAGACACACGAAGTTGACTAAATATAGAAGTATATATCTTATAGCTTCTTCACCGGGTACATCATCTCCGATGCTCTTGGTGAAGCTTTCCGCTGTAAAAACGGGAGAGGGGGTAACAGAGACTTACCCGACCTCCGGTGAAACACGAGCGAAGGCACAGCCCCATCAAAAAATTCAGGGACGAATGCGGCCGACGTGGAATTTGACGATTGAGAAGCGATTAATTACTCTGATGCTAGGAACTGCATGGCGTAGGTTTGGCGTCCCCGGATCTGTATTGCTGGAGTTGAATTCCAAAACGCAGAGCTTCTTCGGCTGCACCTTGACAAGACACAGTTTTGATGATGTGTTGGAGATTCGGGGCTGATTGGATTCGGCGGCTAATATTTCATTTTATTGTTCTGAAAAATCAAGAAATGATGCCCGTCAAAAGAGAGAATTTAATGAAGACCCTGAATATACTTATTTAACTTTAAAACTTTTAAAGTTGTAAAATTTCACTATTTTGTAGAAATATTAATTTAATATTAAATTTTTAAATAAAATAATAAAATTATTTTTTATTTAAATTAATATTAAATTTTTTATTTCATTTATTTACTATCTCATTTCATTTATTTATTTTTTTAAATGAAATAAAGTGAAAGTCTAATAATGAATAACAATTTTTAAGTAAATAAATAATTTAAATCAAAATAAATTAAATGAAGCAATAAATAATATTTTATAAATAAATTAATAAGTGAACTATAACAATTAATAAATAAAATAAAAAAAATTAATATTAATTTAAATGATATATAATTTTATTATTTTTTTAAACAAATTAATATCAAATTAATGTTCGTAGATTATAGTAAAATTTTAAAATTTTAAAAATTTTAAATTTAAATAAATATAGTTCAAAATTTTTTATTAAAATTCTTCCCCACAAAAATCAATAAATTGGTCCCGCGGGCTTCAAAAAGTCAAGGTTACGATGTGCTGTGTTAAAATCGGTGATGCGAAGATTCTTTTCTTGACATTGATATTTTAATTTTTAAAAATACATGATACAATATATTTTTAGTATGTGTATGTATATTTATAAAAAACATTTAAAATATTATTTCAATTCAAAAAATATTCAAACTAATATATATTATATACGATTTTATAATAATATCAATCAAAACATAATAATTAGTTATACTTTAATTCTATCTAGATCTCACTTAATTCTTACTAACAGGTATAGTGTCAATATCTTCTCGTCAACCATTATTTAAAAAAAGAACAACTTCTATATTTGGTTCCTCTCACAAAATTCTAGCATCATTGAAGTCGTTACATTCATTTTCACAATTGTACCACATCATAGACTTGCCTTTTTAGTATTCTCCATTTTTTCTAGTCAAGATCGCAAATTAGTATGAATGTAAATCAAATTTTTTGCCCCTTTAATTTCTAGGACTCAACTTGTTTTTTTCTTCATTGAATAGACTGGACGAATGAGCAGGAATTCCAATTTCTTTCTGTTCATGGTGAACAACAGATATCAGGTGTGCTAAAGACGTTAGGTCTCAGTTGATAATAAAAGGATCCCGAGCTTTCTTATTACAGTTCACTCAGATATAAAAGATACACGAGACTTTAGTAGACTAAATGTTTGATTTTTATTAAAATGTGAGAAGTTGCAAGTCTGAATTGAAAGTAAAATTAACTGATAAAACTAAAGGCAAAAGGATTAAAAATGCGAGTTTTTGATTAAGTGTTGACTGACTTTCTTTTGTATCTTTGTCTTCTATTTATAGTGTCAAAGTGGTAATAGTTTCTCCTTAAGACCTAGCACATTTTGCCAAGAAATTAAAGATCTCGTGAAACTCATGGCATGATATTTATTCCGTGTTCTCCATTTTTGGTAATCAGCCTGTCTTATCGAGATACTTGACACGATATTTGCTAATTCCAAAATTACTCGAGATCGTGTTTTCTTGTGTCAATGGTTTAATGTTTGTAACTAGCAAGATTTCAGCATGTTTATTTTAGCGTAGCCTTTATTAAGCTTCGGGGCCAATCCCTTTGTTCATATTGGGCTTGACTCTTCAGTTACTCAGCCCAAATAGCCTTGTGACCTATTTAAGTAATGTTTCATATTTTAGCCTAAACAATATCCTCGCGTGCCAATGGCTGATAATGTAAGTCACATGACACGTTTGAAAAAACTAAAACATCGCTTCGTCTATGAGCGCCCTTTGTTAATAAACTTATTTCTTTTCTTGGTTACTTCTCTTACCCTTTTTGCCATTTTTGGACATTCAAGCTTTTGCCTCCCGTACTCTGATCTTCCCTTTGCTCAAAAATGGCTTCCTCCACTTCTGTCACTGCCTCTACTGTCGCTTCATCTTCCATATCCATTGAAAGTCTGCCTGATTCCCTGGCTTCTATCCAGAATCCTATTACCTTACTTGATAGATTTGTAACGTTACGTATTTGATTGTTAAAAACCCTTATTTTCCTTAGATTAGGTCCTCATTCTAATATTTCTTTATTTTTATTACATGAGAATTCTTTGTTCCACGATTTTGTCGCTTTTTGGTAAGCTTTTTACTTTTCTTATTTAGCCTTTTCTATTTTATTGGAAAGATACGCTAACCGTTTGTTGCTTTTTCAATACTTGTCCTTGGAGTTTTCAAATCTCTAACAAGAGCGATATCGAGTACCTAATCATTTCTCCCAACTTGTTAGAAGTGACTGCCCCCACCCAACCAAATCTATGGCCACTGACCTTAATCTAAAACTTGGTCCTGGCCCAAACGACCTCTCCTTTTCTCGAGTTGTCTTGCCAAAAGCTCAAGAACTAACCCCGATCTTCTCGTGCTTGGGCCCACTGGGTGAGACGCTTAAAGGAGACCTATACACACAAATGGAAAGAGATGGGTCTCTACGATGTTATTTGGCTGTTTTTAGCTAATGTCGACATGCCAATCGACCTTCTGATGGCCTTTTTAAGTTTTTAGGCTCTGAGCTACAACACCTTCATATTTGAGCTGAGTCTCATATTCATTATATTATGGGACATCTTCATGTACCTAGGACTATCTAGCATTGGGGAGGAGAACTTTTATGTAATTCCCAAAAAGCATAACTCCTACATCATCCTCTTGGCTGACTTGGAGAGCAAAATTAGGAGCACTGGCTCCTACACGAAGATTATGGAGCTATTCTCTGAGAAGCTGGTTGATAAGCCTGTCATCCTTATGGAGTACCTAGTCTTTATCTGGATCCTGTTGAGCAATTGGATCTTGACCTCGAGGGGTGGGAAGCTCGTGTAGCTATACTTGAGGATTGCCCAGTCCTTCCTCTGCGGTAATCAAATAGCCTTAGGGATCATATTCTTATGCCACCTTTATGACAACATGAGGAAATCACTGATGAAGAAATCCTTCAGTAACTTTCACGAGCCCATTTGGTTCTTGAAGTTATGGACGACAGCCTACTTTTCTCTTCTCTGTCAAGAACCTTTCCTTGAAAATTCCCACACCAACCATCCCTTCACCTGCCTTTTGGGTGGTCATCCATTAATCGACTCGAATAACTTCTTCTAATTCTTCAGTCAGCAGAGCTAGTCTGCGTGAAGGACCTTGAAGGCTTTCAACATTCTGGACCACCGTCTTCCATATAGTACAGACATCTGGTAGACTGGAAGTATAAGCCTACCTCATTGCTGAGGGATGAGGTTTTCCTCTCAGCCCCTACTCCTAGAAAGATATGGCTGTTGTATATTGGCTCCTCCTTCAAGTCTCTGAAGGTCTACTTAGAGTCTTATCATTCTTAACTATAGTGGGCCAGTTTGAATTAAGCCAGTGCATCCCTTGGGTGTTGTCCCCCTAGATTAGTGTGGAGTTGCTGGATTGGGAAGCTATCCACCAGATAGCCATCCTACACACTGACCAAGACAATACAAGGTGGAGCCTGTAAATAGAGATATCTGCCTTTGCTTTAATAAATGGTGGCCCAATGCTTTAAGCACATAATAAAGAGCCATACTAATAAGTATTATCTCCTATGTTTAATTTCTTCTACCTTTTCTTCTTTCACCTTATAACCAAGTCTAATATATTTTAACTTTTTATAAACTGTAATTGGATACAATCACACGTGTTGATGACATACTTGAGGGGAAATATTGACGCCCTGCTGATTCAAAGACCCAGACAGCCCCTTCACTGAGGACCATTGTCTAAAGGATGGATCAGGATGATGCATCCTCTCAAGTCTCGGTCCTAAAGAAGCTTAGGGCTAAGATGACCCACTCCTCAAGCCGTCCGGACAAAGGAGATGGGCCCAATAAGAGGAAGGGGGCTCCGTCTCCTTCATCTGACTCCAAAAGGAAGAAGAAGACGATGCTTCCTCTCATTGATCAGCCTTCCTTTACTCCTCTCTCAACCAGACCCACTCCCTAAAAGGGAAAGCGCACATATAAGCGCTAATGGATGACAATCTTGTCAACAAAATCTAACGATGGAAGGATGAGTCCCCTTCACCACGAAGGGGTGGAGACTCAGCTTCTAAATCCCCTAGTGGTTACCCCTACTACTACCTCTGAACCCATGTCGGACCATCAGGTGGTCATCTCTTCTACCTTTGCCATCCCTTCAACAACCTTGAACTCTCAAGGGGTTGCTTCTACAATAATTCCTAATTTAATCCCTAAAGATCCACTTGAGGTTGCTTGAGACATGGCCTAAGAGGTAATGGGAGGCATAGAAGGACATAAGGCTACAGTAGAGGTTGAAGGAGCCACATCAGCTACAACCCCAAATAGTACTGGCAGTTAAGAAGGTTTTGGGGCTACCGTTGATCAGGAGCCCGCTTCTACTGCAGCCCTAAGTAGTGAGCTTACTTTTACTGCAGACCTGAGGCTAGCACTTGTAAAAGTGTTTCATCTACTTGAATTAACTCGTTCATCATAGCTTCATTGTAGTCCTTAGACGATCTTTCTAAACTATTCACAACACGTAAAGAAGGGACTGCTATTTCTATAAGCAAAAATGGCTTCGTGCCCATATGTTAACACATATGGGCTCGTGCCTATGGCTTCTCTCTTTGAAGTCTGGTATGCTTCTCTCTTTAATGTCCAGTATGCCCATAATGTCTCGGGTAGTCGCACGTGCTATTCCCTGGGTTCTCCTCAATTGTCTTTTTTAAAATTTCAAGGATTATTTTATTAGAAGCTTCAACCTGCCCATTTGCCTGAGGGTAATATGGCGAGGATTTCAACAATTTAATCCCACTTTCCTCAATAAAGGCTTTGAAGTTGCTTGCAGTAAACATTATTCCTTGGTCTGTTATAATCGTTTAAGGAATCCCAAATCGAAACACAATTTGCTCATGTACGAAGATAATGACATCGTCCTGTTCCACTTTCTTCATAGGGATGGTCTCTACCCACTTTGTGAAATAATCTTTTGTTATTAAGATGAATGACTGGCCTTTAGATAAGGCCGGATAGATTTTTTCTATTACGTCTATAGCCTATCCTCGAAAAGGTCATGGTTTGATAATTAGATGCATGTTTGATATTGGTACCTGTTATGTTAGTATGGCACTTCTTGCATCTTCTAGCATATTTGTTGCAATTTAGTCATTGATGACTAATAATATACATGCCTTCACACCAGTCACAGTATCTTTGGCCCTGACTGATGGTCCCCATATACTCCCTCATGCACCTATCTTAAAACCTCCATATATTCAGTGAAGGTCAAACACCTAAGTAATAACTCGTTGGGGCCTTTTCTATATAATTCATCTCTAACTAGAAGTATTGAGTGTGTATCCTCATTCTGTAAGGATATCATTGGCTGGGATCTTGTAGATAACTTTTGAAATCATCTTGATAATCTCGAGCTAACCCTTGCGAGATCGCACTGCATTGTACTGTTAAACCACATTGAAAGACTGAAGGATGTTCTTTTCATTCTATAACAATTATCTTCCTGGTAAGTTCAAGTGACGGCCTTAACCTGATGCTATTTGAGCCAGTTCATTAGCCTCCTAATTCTAAGCTTAGGGGACGTGAGTTAACATTATAGTTTTAAATTCTTCTAAGATTTGAGAAGCCCTAGTGTAATACATTACTAGACCCGGGTTTGTGCACTTATACTCATCAGTTAATTATTTGATGACTAACTGATAATTCTCTTCTATGACCACATCATAGGCTCTTATTTCTTGAAGGATTTTGAGCCTTATGAGTAGTGCTTCATATTCTGCCTAATTGTTAATATATTCAAAATCTAATTGAAGAGCTTATATCATTTTTACCCTATTAGGAGAAGTTATTATCATCCCAACCCTAAATGCTTGTTCAGTATTAGACCCATCGAACCTAAGCACCTAAAGCCTTGGATCTATTGAGAATACTGGTAGTTCATGTTTATCTTTGGGAAGCCTGGCTGAAGGTTGATCAACCAAGAAATTTACTAATTCTTGGCCCTTTACTAATTTTTGAGGCAAGAATATTAATGAGAATTCTGCCAAGGCTAAGCTCCATTTTCTTATACGGCCTGTCATGATTGGCTAATTAAGCATATATTTAATTAAATTAGAATGTGAAACCACATATACAACTGCATTTATTATATAATGCCTTAATTTAATACAAGCATAATATAGCACTAAACATGCTATTTCTATAGTTGAGTATCTAGTCTCTGTGGGAATTAAACATCTACTTAAATAATAGAGCACTTGCTCATGTTTCCCATTAATATTTTGGGCTAACATACAACCTATGGATGTGGCAATAGACACTAAAAATAATAAAAATAGGGTGTTCTCCCTCGAGGCTGCTAAGACCGGAGGTCTTGTTAAGTGTTCTTTAATCTTGTCAAAGGTCATCTGATGATGTCTGGTGTGGGTGAATTCTTCAACGTTTTTAAGTTTTAGGAGCTCAAAAAACTCTTTCATCTTTCTTGCTAGATTTGAAATGAAACGTTTGAGATACTTGACCTGACCCAAGAACCTTTAAAACTTTTTCTTATTGCTTGGCACCTTTGCTTCTAGGATAGCCCGTGCTTTGTTCCAATCTACTTTAATCCTCCATAATCCAAGGAAATTACTTATAGTTACACTGAAAGAATACTTCAATGGATTTAATTTAAGGCCTACTTCCCTCATTCAGAGGAAACTCATCCTTAAATACTCAATATGATAATGTGCCTTCTTAGATTTAATCATTATATTATCTATATATACTTTCAGATGTTTTCCTATCATATCGTGGAAGATGGAATTCATAGCCCACTGATAAGTGGCCTCAGTGTTTTTTAGACTGAATAGTATGACTACCCATTCAAATGTCCCAATAGAGCCTAAGCATCTAAAAGTAGTTTTGTAGATGTCTTCTTTCGCAATAAATATTTGATTATATTTAGAGAAACAATTCATAAATGATAATAAAGCATTTTCGACCCCAGCATTTATCATCCTGTTTGCAATAGGCATTGCATACACGTCTTTAGGCGTGGCTGTGTTTATGTTTCAAAAATCTACGCAAACTCATAGCTTTCCATTTTTCTTGATTACTGGGACTATGTTTGAGAGCCACTGGGAATACCTGCAAGGCCATATAAATTCAGCCCATAAGAGGCATTTGATCTCCTCCTTTACTCACAGCTCCACCTCAATTGATATTCTCTTAGCAGGCTGTTGGTGCGGTCTGTAATTCAACTTTATAGGAAGCTTGTGTTCAACTAGCTATCTCGTCAGCCCTGGCATTTCATCATAGTCTCATGCGAAGCAATCCTTAAACTCCTATAGTATGTGGTTGATGGTATTCTTTTATTTTTCATTTAATAGTGAGCTAATGAAAGTGATCCTTAACTCCTCTAGGGATCCGAGGTTTGCTTTTTCTAGCAAATACTGAACCTTCGGGGCTATGTCTTCAAACTTTAGAGGTGTAAGGTCTAACTCGTGCGGTTGCATTACTTTTGGGTTTTATCTTCACATACGACTTCGGCCCCAAAGGTTTTGGGTCTGTAATTTTTCAGTCTTTCTTATATATTATACAACCATAGCTTCTGAATAATCGTAACTGCTATGGCTTTTCTTTTATTTGACTCAATCATTTACCAGTTTTATAATGGGCTTGCACCTCTGCGATGTTAGAGGCACTATAATGTTTGTTGTTGTTCATAAAGGATTCTGTTTAATCCTCTTGTGCCCTTCAAAATGTAAATGGGCCTACACTAATGTCATAATACCTCGTATCCACAAAGTTAGTGACTGTTGTGAATGGCTTATCTTCAACCTAGACCACTTCTACCTCTTCCTCTTTCCACATAAGAAGTATCTGATGTAGTGAGGAAAGTACACACTCGTTAGTATAGATCCAGTATTAACCTAAGAGGACCTAATACTATGTTGTAGTACTAATCATGAAGAAGGCCATCAAAGAGGATTTAGTCCCAATGTCACCTATAATGGTAATATGCTGAAGACCTTAGAGGCGGTCCCAATGAATCCTACAACAAATACCTCGGGTAGCATCAGGTCTCGCTCTTCCTGCCCTATCTTGATCATCATATGAGCTGGTAGTATGTTTATCATCGAGCTATTATCCATTAGGACCCTAGTCATTGGCTTCCCATCGAAATATTCCTTAATGTATAAAGGTTTCAAGTGCTAGGTCATCTTAATGCTTGATTTTTCCAGGATAGCCCACTTTGACTTCCCTTCTACAACTTGTAAGGTGTCCTAACTGATGAGTTCTGTAGCTTTCTCTTTCTACACCCATGTCCTTATTGGTTCATACTCCTCCTCCTCCCTTGGTTCTATTGGGCAATATTGATATGGGCACATGTACGTTGGCCCTGAGGAGCTCTATTTATGCTAGTCCTGGGTCCTACTGATGATAGACCAAAACTGAGAAGGGAGCGTTCATGGAACTACATAGCAAAGATTAAGAGGTATCTCCCCAACATGAATGGTCCTATCAAGACAATTTTCATTCTCACTCCCCTCGTCTTGATTCTCGGTAGACTTCCTTTTAAACTTGTTAGTTTCCTGCATGTCAAGACCTTCCTGTACCTCAATTTTCTGCTGCTCGAGGTATCTCTGTGCAGACTATGTTTACTGAAGACATCATTTTTGAGTCCTAGTTAAGGTAGCTAGGAACTTCTTATGCCTCACGATTGTCCATTTTAGAGGCGGCACATTGTTAGGTGGTGTAACGAACTTGTCCGAGGCCTTAACAACTTTTGGTTTTGAAGGAAGCTCTATTATACTTTCTGATGGCGTTAATGGTTACATTCTAGCTCGTCGGCGTCCTAGTGAATGGTTTACTTGCTCCTGGTGGTACTAAGTACTTAACAAAAAAGTTGAATTTACTAGACGGCTCCCCCAAACAATCCCAGACCGCCTTAGATCTATATGGCTCTATTATTATCAATCCCCCTGAGCCAATATCCTATCTTGAGGGTCATTTTCTATTCTTCTTTACATTCTGCTAGTTGTCAATGTCTGGGGCTTCTCCTAGGCAGTTCCAAACCACCTTAGGGTTGTTCGAGCTCTTTAAGTTTTGCCCTTTAGGGCCAAGGTCCCATCTAGAAGACCTATTCCTGCTAGATTAGCCTGTAGGTTTCCCTAGGCAATCCCATACTTCCCTTAAGCTTTCTTGAGTTACTTCTTCCCTATTCCAAACATTCTAGGGCCTCCCATATCTTTGTTTACCATTATTTCTCCTAGTTCATTGTTTGTTAGAGTTTATCTTCACCATATTGATTGTGGCAAATATAGGAATGGGTCCTCATCAACAACTATGGATTCTTCCTTAGGAAACTTAAGAACTTCCTTATTGATCTAATCCTGAATGATGTTTTTGAAACCCCAAGATGCTTTGGTGTTGTGACTCCACGAGTGATAGTTCTTGCAGCATTCCTTCCCTCTCTGCTCTTCTTTCGAAGGGATTTTATGTTCAACAGGAAAGGAGATGAAGTTTTCTTTGAGGAGGAAATTAAAGATTTCTTCTATTTTAGTGGTGTCAAAGGTGTACTGAATTGCGTTCAACCTTTTAGGAATCTCTCTGGCCTTCCTTATCAGGGCCGGGCATGTGTAGTTGTCTACATTTTTTAGTTCTACCACTGTCGTGTCAAAGTCACCCAAATAAGTTACTACTATAGTTCGTCAGTGATGATCTTCTTCTTTGAGCAATTCCTCGTATTCTTATACTTTGGCTGCGAGCTCGTAGAAATCTCAAAATTCTATCCTTTAGAATTTCTTTTAGAGCTTTATATCTAATTCTGCTTGTACCATCTTAATGAATTTGGTTTTTGAAAGTGGCACATGGCACCTACTCTTCAGTCATTTAAACCTTACTAGGTATTGGTCTGTTGTCTCTCCAGCCCATTGGGTAAGCTTGTAGAGTTCTGCTATGCTGACCTTTGGCTTTGCCTTGTAGAATTGGACATGGAACTTTTGCTCCATTTCCATCTTGCTAATGATTGAATTGTGGGGTAGTGAAGTGTATCATGTGAACGCCGGACTCATAAAAGTATTGAGGAACAATCTCAATTTTAAGTTGGTGAAATTCTCGTAATTGGTAATCTCTCTATATTGGATTGTGAACCTCCCAATGTGCTCCAGGGTAGATTGCATTTTGTCTCCTAAGAATAGTATGAAGTTAGGGATCTTGTATCCCTAAGGGTATGGATTGTCCCTATGTATGTACTTCAGGTATGGCTTTAAGAAGGTGAGGTTGTCAATTGGCCTCAGCCTCGGTTTGTGTATATCCTAAATAGCATCCATTAAGGCCTCCATGTTCACTAGTCAATTAAGAGGCTCATTATGACGTTTTGGGAAAATTGCTATACCCCTCAGGCCACTTATGCTAGGCTCCTGTAAATAGTATAATGGATTAGTCAGAGGGTTAGTGTTAGCAAAAATTTAAAGGTTAGGGATGTCCCTTACAAGTAGGCGGCCCAAAGAGTCAGCATCTACATTAATTCCTGCTTGTTACCTTCCATGTGGCCTTAAATTTGAGCCTGCTTTTAAAAGAGTGCTTTTCAATAATGCGGCTATATTCTTCAGGCCATCATGTAGAGCATGTATCATGATCTGCTATCATTCTTTCTCCATATGTTTTGATGTTTCCAAGGATAGTGCAAGGAACCTTTAGTTCTCTTCCAACTGCTTATCCATCCAGTCTTGAATTATCCGCAGCACTTTTGCCACAGGATCGTTAGATATAATCAGTGGGTTAGCTTGTCCACTTCCTAGCTTTGAGCTAAGGCTTATGCTGCTGCTACTTGTCAACATCAGCACTATGTGCTTACGACGCTCAACTGCTTCAGCATCAGGCACTAAGTGTTCTAACCCAGCGTATGCAGAGGTCTCTTTTGGTTCGTGAGAACCAGTACTTATTTCATCAGTCCTTTTGTCTTTTCTCATCCTTGCCATCTTTGTTACACAAGTCCCACCGGGTATGCCAAAAATTGTTTGTGGTGAACAACAGATACCAGGCATGTCAAAGACACTGGGTCTCAGTTGATAACAAAAGGGTCCTGAGCTCCCTTACCATAATTCACTTAGATGTAAAAGATACACAAGACTTTAGTAGAACAAGTATTTGATTTTTATTGAAATGTGAGAAGTTACAAGTCTAAATTGAAAGTAAAATTAACTGATAAAACTAAGGCAAAAGGATTAAAAATGTGAGTCTTTGATTGAGTGTTGATTGACTTTCTTCTGTGTCTTCATCTTCTATTTATAGTGTCAGAGTGGTAGTAACCTCTCTTAAGACCTAACATGTTTTGCTGAGGAATCAGGGATCTCACGAAACTTATGGCACGGTCTTTATTTCGTGTTTTTCATTTTTGATAATTAACCCGTCTTATCAAGATACTTGGGCACGATGTTCGCGGCTTCCAAAATTACTCGAGATTGTATCTTCTTATACCAACGGTCTAATGTTTGTAACTGACAAGATTTTAACATGTTTATTTTATTGTGGCCTTTATTGAGCTTCGGGGCCAACTCTTTTGTTTGTATTGGGCATGATTCTTCAGTTAGTCAGCCCAACTAGTCCTATGACCTATTTAAACGATGTTTCATATTTTAACACAAACACTTTCACAACATGATGAAGAGAAAGGCTTTGAAATGTAGACTTGCAATCAATAAGTATTTAATATGTACCAAAAGTAAAAGAATTCTTAAATTAAAAAATAATATTTGATACTTTATAAATATATATATATATATATATTGACAAATATCAGTATCAATATGAATACATGAAGTAATTTAAACATCTTTAATAGTTTAAAACAACCAAATTGCCCCTCCAAACATGTCATTTAATTAAATCAAATTTATTTCTCAACCCCGCAATGCGATTACATTGCTGATTACACCACCATTCTAAATCATTTTGTTAACTTTTTTTATTATACTTTAAATTAAATATGCGCTATTATTAATTAAGAATTAATCATAAATTAGAATCATAAAAATTAATCTTCGAATTATTTATAAAACATTTTGGCCAGAAAATTATTCGTAAAATATCTTTAAATATGTAAAACCCTTCAAATTATATGATTTTTTTATAATGTGTCAAAATTTCTATTACCCGCATCAATTTGCATTAATTGAATGATATGACATTGTTTATTTTCATATGTACGAAATCCTATATCTTTGGCCAAAAAAAAAAATCCTAGATGATACATGGTATGACAGAAAAGCTGTTCACCGTTCGTGAAACAGTTGTATAAATGGTAATCATGGCCGTCCATTTTTAAAAACTGTATTATTTTTTTATTTTACATAAGACAACTCAAGGTTACCTAACTATTATGACTGCAGACATTTTTAAAAATATTTTTACAATATCATATTAGAATATTTTAAATTTATGTAATTTGTAATTAGCTTTTAATTTTTGCATGTGCAATAAAATATGTGTAGGGATAATAAGGAATTGTTAAATAATAAAAATAAAAAGTTGTTATTTACTTATTAGATTATTAGAAGTGCTCATATTAATATCAAAACATGTATTTTCAACAGGGAAAATTTTACATACTTAGCTTAGGCTTACATACTTAAGGTACTTGTATTCAATTAATTTAAAACATATAAATATTTTATAAATTATTTTTTATAATAAATTTTTATTATTAATTGAATTAATACATTAAAATTCACATGTTATGATTTGATTTGATATAAGTATATTAAGTATATAAGGTTAAGTACACAAGTCTTACCCTTTTTAATATTGAAATTCTCTTATTTTAAAAAATGATACTCTAGAAGTTATAAATATGATAAGAATAAAGTGTACATTTAATTCTTTAATTTTGTGAGATTTCAATTGATCTCTTAATTTTATAAAAAATATCTTTTAATTCTAACACAATTTATTCAATTTTATTTTTGAAAATGCCCTATTTATCTAATCATGCTGTTAATAAAATTGATCAGTGATTTGGCAATTGACATGTGAACCTCACTCATTTATTAAGGAGAGTATAAAAAAATAATAAATGCATTAAACAAGTAATATTTATTTGTTATAAACAAGATCAAAACAACTCAACTAAATCTCTTGTAAAAATAGAAAGAAAACAAATTTATCATTTAATTAAAATTCAAAAAAAAATTAAAAATTTTGTGTGTCGCATTGGACTAGATCTAGTTATATTTATAACGCAATTGGTGGAATCGGGCCAAAAAAAAAAATAATAACGTACTTCGAGGAATTAGATGGACGTGGAGGATCTCGTTCGTAGTTCGTACTCGTTTGTCAGTTTATTCTCTAGTGGAGGACAGGATCAGTGGATCACAGAAGCCGCTGAAAACTTTTCACTATTTTAGTTTTTTTACCTAAAAGCCCAACAATGCACATGCAAGTCTCATTGCTCACTTTTCAACGGCATCTCAAATTCTCGAGATACTTGAGGCGAGGGTGTCTCTCCTGCTCGCCTTCATCAATCTATTATTGAATTAAAAAGTAAAAATATTTTGAAATTCTTGTACTAAAGGTGGCTGATATCTTAAATTTTTTTAAAGAATAATATTATGTTTGAACTTTTTAAAATGATACAATATTACCTCACCATTAACATGTTTTAATATTTGACTAATATATTTGTGCTTTTGACTCACATGTCATTCTTTGAGGCTTTTTTTTTTCATTGTGAATTTCAACGATTTCTCTACCTCTTCCTCTGTTCTCCTCTCATCTTGCTCTTTTTCTCTCTATTTCTAATCCTCTTGTACCCCTTCAGATTTTATCCTTCTTGCCTCCTTCAATGTGCACAACCTCTTCTTTGTTTTCCAACTTTGTCCCTTTTCTACTTCAACATGCCTTGCATTTTCTCTTCTTCCTTTCTCTGCTCCAACTTACCTTATACTTTCTCTTCTCTATTTCTCTACACTGCTTTGCTTTGATTTGCCCATATTCACTACTCCCTTCATTTTAAATTATAAGATACTTTTAGATAAAATCTCACATATCAATAATCCTCATTAAATACACTTAATAATCTTCTCTTTTCAAAAGAAAAATCTAAATTTTTCAAAATACCCATCATTTAATACATTGAAAAGAAAAGGGATACAAATTAATTATAGAAAGAGAAATGATGATATTAAAATTAGTACATTTAATGAAACTTTAATCTATTCAAAGTGTCTTATATTTTGAGATGAAGAAACTCCTTCAAAAGTGCTGTATAATTTGGGATGGAGGGAGTACTTTATATTAACTCTTGAGCTCAAATTGATCTCTCCTTCACCTAAGTTCAACAATTCTAAAACTAAACTTGTGTAAAATCTTAATCCACTAAATACAACTAACCAATATAGTTCATGATAATCAAAGACTTAACTCAGAAAGGTGAATACCAAGTTTTAGTTTAAATTCAAGAGATCTTAAGTTTTCTCAAAGATAAAGAGCATAAAACAATCAAAATTTTCTCATATCAGAGTAAAATATAGTTATGGAAGCATGAGATATCTTAGAGGAATGAAAAAAATTGAAAACAAGTGAAAAATAATTCTTTTAATGTGTGACAGAGCAGTGCATTGTGGCTTGTGCACGCTGCACCACGGCATGTTGCTTTCTGTGCCATGCGCCGTGGCGTGTTGCAAGAAAATTCAACAAATTTTGCTGTCAATTTGACAGTAGAATTGGGGGAACTTCCGACACGCCTCGATTCTCCGTCCAACGTCCGAATGACGTGATCTAAGTGTCTATGAAAAACTCTTTACAAGAACTATCTAATAGCATAGGTTTCACTTTCAAAACAAGTCATACTAAGAAGTTGGACATCCAAACACATTTTGATTACTTTTCACAATTTTCACATAAAAAGAATATCCAAAACCCTCAACAAGTACCAAAAGTATTTTCTAACACCCGAACCATGTCCATTGAACTCAGGACTACTAGTACAACACGTCACACACACTTAAACGATAGTATAACTAAAATTCACTCATCAACCCCTTTTTATCAAAAACAAAGGGGGAGGCAAATTGGCATTGCATAATATCTAAATCAATCAAAACATGTTCAATTCATCATTTTTACACTTGCACTAGTATTTTGACTTTATAACATATATATCTGAACATACATAAATACCCAGGGTCTAAAATACTAATTAGATATTTACAATAATAAAATAGTGCAAGTAAGATGGCATGCAATTTAGAATTGGCAAATATATACTATTACACAAAATAAACTAAGCTAGAGGCATATAAAAAGGAATATTCTAATTCCTAACCTCTTGAGCCTTCTTCCTCTTAGCACCAGAGCTAGAGCCTGAAAAGTATTAAATAAAAGGGGTGAGTCTAGTCACTCAGTAACCAAGGTTAAACCTACCCTATACAGTTATATATCAATTATAAACCAAATACATGTATAAGAAATGAAGTAAGTAAAACATGCTCACACATATCATAGCTTGTCATTTATCATTTAATAACTTCTTTATCTCACATATATTGGGTACATTGTCGCCATATTCTTAGATATGTGATTATAACTCATTATTCATGTAACTTGCCACAACTTAACTCATGTGACACGTCATATATTTACTTAGGTAATGATCAACCAACCTTATATCCTCCTTATTTTCTCAGACTGAAATCGTAGGCTATAACACTAAATAGGGTTCTATCTGTGTAACTAGACTATCTAAGCTTACCAATCATGAAGTGTGACCTGATTAAAGATCATATAACTTACTCTCGGACCACGGCTTTCCCTATTCTTGAATCTCTGGGGTGTCTCATATCTCAGGTTATTCTCCTTATTGAACCAATAGAAATAGCTAGGTTTTAGTTCTTCGAGAAATTATGAAATAGTCTCTCGACAAACTGTGAGACAAGGCTATAACTCCGTGCACTGAAGGGTAGCCTAAATATCATATGAATTTTTCTACTCCCAATCCTTAGGTGAACTCCCGCCCATTAATCATGCCATAAACATACTCATTCATCTCCATATTTTCATTTACTCAAAATCAATCAACACGTTGGGTTCACAATCGTGCACTACCCAAGTGAGCAAAAATTCTCATTTTTCCATTATTACACATCCTCTTTAACATATTCATCATCAATCAGTCATTCACAATACATTGAAAAAGGGAATGCTTTTCAAATGCCACATTTACCATTTCAAAACTCATTTAAAAACCACTTTTACATGTTTAATACACATCACACAATTACTAGAATACTAAATTTCAATGCATGTAACCTAATTTCAAAAATCATAATTTTTTATAATAAACCCAGAATTCACATTACAATTAACATGCAACTATCCAAAGTAAGGTTCCCCTAGTTACCTCAAATCTTTGAGAGGTTAAAGATTTATTCCTCAATGTTTTAGCTTCCAAACTTGAATTCCAAGCCAAATAGATGTCCAAGAGCCAAAACTACAATCAACCAAGTTAAATTTCATCAACATGACCAAATCAAGCATTTAAAACCCTTAATCCTATACTTCTAAACTGCCCAATGTTCACTCTACATGAGTTTGAGCCTATCCATTGGGTTTATTATTCCTCTTTAGTCTCCATTAATATTAATGGGCTATTAAACTTCCATTAATGACATCACATTCTTTCAACTACCCATATTAAATAAAATTTCAGATGTTAGTAGAGCTCATCTTTTAACAACTACCAAAATTATTAATATTGGGTTTAAATGCTCTAAGTAACTTCTATCAACTCTATTTGAGTCAATGGGTTCAAACCCATAGTCTATATAGACCGAAATCACCATCCTCATCTAAATTTTAACTCAAATCCTTGAGAAAAAAAGAAGAAAGGAGAAAAAGGGTTTAAAAATCTTACTTTGGATGATTTGGAGTTTCAAACCTTCTCAAATTCTTACTTAAGTCGTGCCCTAATAAAGCAAACGTGAGGTCCTCCATTTCCTTTTTCTTTCCTTTTTATTTTTCACATCAATTCACGTCTAAATTCTGTAAAATTTGCACCGTGCGCCACAACGCCTGTCACCACGCACCGCGACATGTGGTATAGATAAACACAGGGTGAGATAACCACAGGGTGAGATAAACATCTCAGTAATAGAATAATTCACTACCATTAATTAACATGCACATTATAAGAGAGTAAAACTATGAAACTTTAAAATATACACTTAGCATATCGCCATACTCTTTTCATCAGTATAAATCTTTTACCACTAGCATGATCATCCTACAATTCGAGCCTTCAGATCATAAGCTCTTAGACCAAGTACACATTCACAATGATTTGAGCTCACATTCAGTGGTAGGATCACCCAGCCAAAGGTGTCCTATCCCACTTCAGGACAACGGTTTCCCCCTGTTGCACATGAATCGGGGTGTTGTTACTCTAACACTACATCATTAATGCTAAGAAGCGTTACTCTCTAACACCGTATCCTGCACAGATATTAAGGAGAAAATCTCCAACAATATGCCTCACTAGACACTAAGGAAATATATGTCATATAGACTTCTACTACTCCTTCCTATGGGTGAACTCCTACCCCTAACATGATCATGCTCACCCTTAACATATATATCACATATACATTACAAATTTCTCAACTAATTCATATATAGTTTTACCATACTTCATAATTTGTAAATAGATTTTTCATGCACAAAAATCACATTTTGCAATATACAAGATTACCAGATCTCAAGTTCAAATCCACATATCTACTCACAAACAGTTAAGCAATATAATCAATCAGTGTAAATTATTTCGTTATCTCAACCCTTTGTCACACACAAAAGGGTTACCGTGGTTCAACATTAGCTTTACATGCTTTATATGTACAATATGGCTCGAGCAACACTCAATCTACACCAATAAGTGACAATTGTCAATTATCACTCCGGATAGCTCCAAATTCTCTAGGTTCTAAGTGTCTAAAATACTCAAATTCCTTTTCCAACAACATCAACCATTCTCAAATACTCTAATCATCCTATTAAACATCTCAACACACCAATTTTGCTAATCAATGTCCCACATTATCTCAAAATTCTTAAATTATACTTAGGGTTCGTCCAAACCCTTACTAAAAATTCACAATCACCACAAAATTCATAAACTCAGGGTTAAAGGTTTGATTTAACTTTCCAAAACCTTAAAGAAATCAATGGGTTCGGTTTAAACCCAAGGGAACTGAATCAAAGCCCCCATTACCTCAAATGTTTAAATTTTCACATAAAAGAGGGAGAAGAGGGAATGTACAATTTATCCAATGGTGATTCAAGCTCCAAATGCCCTCAAAGTAGCTTAGGGATCATGCCCTAGTAGACTACAGGCTCTCCTCCATTGCTCTCTTGTTATCCATCTTTCTCTCTTTTATTTTCGGTCTGTTTTTGCGAATTGATAAGTGTTAATTCTACATGTGCGCCGCGGCACATTGATACGCTCACCATGGCACATGGCACAAAAAGCTACACCAAAATTTAAACTCCCTTTCGTGCCATGGCCCGCTCAAAAATTGACCTAGCCCCCTTCTAAGGCAGTTTAAGGATCCAAAAATTATATTAATTTCCCATAAACCTCATTAAATCAATAATGTATTTAAATTGACCAAATTACCTTTGAAAACACTGAAAATTTTCAATTGAGAAACTTAAGATGTTACACTTAGGGCTAAAAGGCCGACCCTCAAAGCTTCGACCATTTTTTTTGTTTTTTTTCAATTTAAAATTTTAAAAACATATATTTATAATTATAAAAAGGTTTTACACATAAAATTAAGTTTAGAAAAAAAAATTTAAATCAACTCATACCACAATAAATATAAAAAACTTAAATATTCAGGTCTAATATTAAATAGTAATATCAAAATTAAAACAAATAAAAATTAGACTTGGCTAACATTATTAACTAAATCTTAATGAATGAATGAAGAAAAGATGAATGAGTCTAAACTGTTTATTTCTTTTAGTTATATATTTAATCTTATATTTTTTTATATTAATTTTTTTAAAAAAATAAAAGGGCTTAAAAGGGCCAACAATTACCATTTTTTGCTTCAAAATAGCAACCTAGCCCTAATTATTTTTAGGATTAAAAGGACTAGCTTAACGGGCTCTACCTTAATTGATAGTTGTAGCAAAATTGAAAAATGAACTTACAAATTCTTATAATTTAACACTTGAAACCTCATTTAAATTAATTAATCCTCTTAATACATATGTGTCATTCTTCCAAAACTTATAAAAAGTACTATGTGTAAGATTTGGGGTTAATATGTACTCCCTCCATTAAAAAATGTAAATTTTTTTTGAGAAGTTAGATGTTCAAAAATGTAAGGCATTTTTAATCTTTCGAGGTGTAATTATTTTTTTTTTCAAAAGTACCTCTATTGATGAATGATTTTTTATTTATTATAGGGTGTTTAATAAGGATAAATATGAAAAGATAGAGTTAATTTAAAAGTAAGTAATTATTTTATTGAAAGATAATATTTAATTAAAAATGTCTTATATTTTTGAATATAAAAAAAATCTCTTTTATATTTTCGGATGTACGGGTGGGGACAATCGGGCAAGCCGGGGCGCACCCACTTGCCACTCCTCCATAAATATTTTTAGTTTTATTTGTAAAACTCATTTTAACCCTCATACGCGATTTTTAATTTTGCCCCAATCTAGATTATACCAATATTCATGCATTATTAAAGTGAATAAGATTTATATTTGATATATATACAGGTGGTAATTGATAAATTTAATAAAGTCAGCAAAAGGTATGGAAATTATGAGGCTTTCCGCCGCAAAAAGTTGAAAATACGAGGACGTGGGCCGGCCAGAAGGTGAGAAAAACGTGAAGAATGAAAATCAAGTATCGGCCTTTTCGTGTACTAGATTTGTAGAAACTTTTCCAGCCACTTTCATGTTCACGACTTTTTTTTTTTTTTTTGTTTTAACTTTGGCTGGAGAAGGAAGATGCTGAACTTGGGTGCATTGCACTTTGCCCATGGAGAACAGTAACAGCATTCGTCCAGAAATAGTAAGTTACCATAAATTATGGGAATTTTATTAATTCATTAAGTTATGTGATAAATTCAGTTATAAAAAATTAGAAGATGTTTGGTTAATATTTCAAGCGCTTGAATTGATTCATTGATTATCACCAAAACTTCCACGAATTATAATAAGGTTGTTTTCCATTTTATTAACTAGGTTCTGGACTTCCCCACCACGAAAGGTTTGAAAAAAAAAAAGAGCAAACATTAATAATTATTTTCATATTTTAATAATTTAATTGTCATATTTTCATTCGATAGCCTCTTCCCGTCATTCTGTGGGTCGCAATCCCATATCATCATTGCCAGCCTACCACAGCGTTTATCCAACAATCGATGGTAGTTAGCACCTACCCGCTCGTTCAACTAACCAACTAGAGGGGGAAAGAAGCCACCGTTCAAAACATAACATCTACTTCGTTCGTTTAAGAATTTAAAATATTTTTAATTAAATTTATTTTTAATAAAATAATTATTTAATTTTCAATTAATTTTATTTTTTATATTTATTTTTATTAAACACTCAATAATAAAGATAAAATTATTATCAATAAGAACACTTAAAAAAGATAATAATTACATATTAAAAATTAAAAATATTTTATATTTTTTTAATATCCAACTCCTCAAAAAATGTCTTACATTTTTTAATAGAGGGAGTATTCTTTTGTTTAAAAATATAAATTATTTTTAATCACATCTCATTTCTTAAATAAAAAATTTATTTATATTTAAACTAATTCTATTTTTCATATTTATCTATATTTAATAGGGTTTTACATTTTAAGATATATATTAAATGATTTATTCAATAGGGGCACTTAAAAAAATAATGACACTTTAAAAGATTAAAAATACCTTATATTTTTTAAAATTTAACTCTTTTAAAAATAACTTATATTTTTAAATGGATAGAGTATACAAACACACACACATATCGATAATATTTAACAATCTTACTTATTATAAATGTTAGAAAAAATTGCACATAGGTCTAGCAAAATAGATTTATTTACAAATAAGTCTAGTAAAATTTATAACCTACAGATAGGTCCCTTAGAATCTCGGTGTAGTTTGAAATGAGAGTGTAAAGATAATGATGTTCTTATTTTTAATGCATCATCAATTTAGTTATTGAATATATAAAGTTACAATTATAAAAATTTAAAGTCATAATTATAAATTATTAATAAAGTAGTTATAAATAATTGGTGTTAAACTTTACTAATAATGTAACATTTCAATTTTAATTTTAAGAACAAATTGGAATTAGTAACGTTTAAGAGTAATTAAATTCAATAGATTATTATTGGGTTTGACTTAGGACCCCATTTTCAAACCAAGAATTTTAGTAAATGAAAATACACACGCGTATGTGTATATTTAATTTTTTTACTTGAGATATTATTTGAATATAATGAGAATCATATTTAAGCAAAATATGTAAAGATTTTAAATTCTAACTTGTAATTTAATTTTAATCCAATGTTAAATAATTATTGAGGGGGATTAAAATACTTCTTTAAAAAAATATATTCATTCAATAATAATAACAAGACTTATGCAGAATAAAAAAACAAATAAAAAATAGAATGGTGAAAGAGACTGGGAGAGATGGATTTCGAATAAAAAATGAAATGAATAGAAGGGAAAAAGAATGGCGGGACCCACACTTTTCATATTTCTCACCCACTGTCCCCTTCACATCATGTAATTCGAAGCTCATTTCCCTTCTACCCTCTTGTCCACGCTTCCAGTTTCGGCGCGGCGTCTTTGCTATTTTTGTACCAGGCAAATTTCAACTTTTCAACTTCTATTGGTATTTTGGCAAAAAACAAAACTTCTATTGGTATTCAAAATTACTTTCATTTCATTTAGAATATTTCTTCTATAGATATTTTTTAAACAGAAGAAGCTTTCTAATGATAAAATTATTTTAGAGAATATAAAAAATTAAGGATTAGGATCTTTATATAGAGTAGTTAATTCAAACTTATGATAATTTAAAAATAAATGTTAAGATTGTTGGGGGTATAATAAATGTTATAAAATATTACTTTGAGGTTGAAATTAAATTTGAGAATTTTGAGTTAAATCATAAATCTATATAGTTGAGTTTATATTGAATATGAGATGTTGGGATGAATTTTTTATTATTAAATGTTTAGTTGAGTGTCAATTAATATTTTTAAGATTGTGGAATGTGATTTGTAGCTTGAAAATAATTTTTAAATTTTAATTTCAATTTATTTTTGGAAAAAAATTTTTAATATGGATTGCTTAAATTGTAATATTATGAGTGATTTGAGGTTTAAATATAAATTATTAGGGTATGAAAATTTTAAAAAGGAATTTGAAAAGGTTGAATGAGTTACTAATCTTAAATTAGTGTTAGTATGTATCTTAGACCTAAGTTCTTTAACTCTTTAAATTATAATTATTTATTAATTTTAATGAAAATTAATATATAGTATTATGAAATAATTGTGTAAATTGTGTTAACAAAGAGAGCAATAAAAGAGGAGTTGTGAAGGAAAATTTGCTATCAAAGACACAATATAACAATTATTAATGTATGGTGGGGTGTGTATGTGATTGACTATGTGTTGTTTTTGTTGTTTGGCAATTGTAATTGTTTGGAAATAATAATATGTTTTGTTTGGATATTATTGCCAAGTGATTTCAAAATTATATTTGTATTATGTTGATATACTATTGTTTGGAAGTAGAAATATTGTTCAATTATATTTTTGTTCGGTTATTTAAAATATGCATGACTGGTCAAGATATTTTGAAATATTGTTATTGTTGGGATTTTATTTAAAAAATTAATTATCACGTGATGAGCCTTTATTGGACCCAATGAGTGGCTTGTAACTTAGTCCAACTCACTTTTAAGAGGGTGATCTAGCTTCGAGCATGGTGTAAGGAGGAATATATGGTATAGTCATACAAAATTAAATAATTCTTTGGTTTGTTTGAAAATAATTGCTTGGATAAATGCTTTGTTTACCTACTTAGCAATCACATGATTAATTACATTCATATGCATCATTACATATTAATTCTGGTTATTAAGACTTTTAAGTCTCATTCCTTATAGTTAACATTTTTATACTTGAATTATAGAGACATTTATAATTGGTGATTGTATTTTGGACCCTAGAAATATTGTAAGTGAATTTAATTATTATTAATAAAGTTAAAATACTAGTACAAGTGTATAAATGTGAAATGTTTATAACTATGGAATTCATTTAATTAAATGCAATACTAAACCTCCCCTTTCGATTGTTGATATTAAAGGGGTTGAAGAGTGAAAATAAGGTTTTGTTATGATTTTATACATGTCGTGTGTTGCATGTGGTTTTTGATCTATTGAGTGTGGTCTAGATATTAGTAGTAACTTTTGGCACACGTGTGGGGTTTTGAATACCCTTATGTTGTGAAAAATGTGAAACATTAAAAAATGTGTTTGGGTGTCTAACTTCATTATGCGAAATAATTTGGGAGTAAAGCCTTTACTACTAGCTAGTTTATAAAAGAGCTTTTTATAGATATCTAGATCATCTTAATTGGATGTCAGAAAAAGAAATGGGATGCGTCGAAAGTTGCCCCTACAAAACTATCAAATTTTGTGCACATATCGTGGCACATTCCTCTATTTTTCATTCCTTTGATGTTTTTTAACTAAGTTTGAATCTTTAGACTACTAAAGGGTGTCTATGCTTTTAAAATGACATTGTACTTTATTTTAAGTTTAATACATGATGTTTAAGTAAATTTTTATAAGTGTGCGAACTTGGAATCCCATTTTTGCAAATATTCCAAACTTGGTAGTCAAATAAGGTTAATCGGTAATTACTTTGATTTTAGTGTTAATTATGCATTAGTAAGGGTGACTTTACAATACAAACCATAACTAGAGCAGGCACTTTATTTGTTATCCCAACTGAAGTTTGGAAACAAATCTAGAAAATCAAAACTATTCCCAAGGTAAATAATTTCCTATGGCACATTCTTTCCAAAGCAATTTTAGCTACTAATAAAGCTCTAGTTAGCAAAAGAAGATGGCACTCCAAGGCACATTCCTTAAGACTTGGCTTCTCTCTTCTAACCTTTCTTTCCATTTCCTCTCCACTAACTTGAAATAAAATATGAACCATTCAGATTTGGTGGAGACTAAATCTGGATGGTCCACATTTAACATTTAACATTTTTTATACTTAATAAATTAAAATTAAAATTTTAATAAATCTACTTTATCACCAATTTGGACAGTCTAAATTTAATATATCCAATTCAATTTAATTTTAAAATTTTTTATAAATTAACTATCAAGATTTACTTTGGACAATTCAGATTTAATATTAATTTTTTATAATTTTTTATTTTGATAGACATAAAATTAAAAGTGAAGATAATCTTCCGACTAACACTTTCTAAAAAAAATAAAAAAATATTTTTATAAAAAATTATAAGTTAAAAATTTAAATTTGAACCATTCAAAGTAAATCTGTAACATCCTGATTTTTAATCCCCTGATTTCCTAAGCTTAATTAGGATGATTAAGTAAATTAAAGTGGTATGTGGCCAAGGAGGTCTGATAATAGTGTTTGATTGTATTTCACCATAATTATGGGTCCGGTATCAAGTTAAGCCACTCGAGCATCAAAAGGAGAAGAAAATGAAGAGTTAGTGTTGCTGTGCCACACGCCGCAGTGTGGAGTGCATCCATCATGGCGCACAGACACTTCTAATGCAAAATAGGTACTTCTTTGTGCGATGGATCGTGACACATTGTGCGCTTATTGCAGTGCATGGTCATTTCTTACAATTTATCAGTCACAAAATTGAGACAGAAATAGAGAGAAAGAAGGAGAAAATGGAAGAGGCGCCCACGCTTTGTTAGAGTTTGTTCTTGGACAACATTAGGGGTGTTTTGGGAGCTACAAGCACCCAATGTAAGTATTATACCTCTTAATCTCCCATTTTCTTTCACATTGTGAAATTTATGGCTAAGGTTTGATTGTGGAAGATTATTTTCAGTTCATATAGGTTATGGGTCCGAATTTATTGGCTCAAATAGAGTTAATAAGAGTCAATTAGAGTATTTAAATTTAGGTATAATTAATTTTAGTGTTTTAAGTTGTTGGACACCATAAATACGCAAAATTTCATTAATATGGGTTATTAGGAAGAGAATGATGCCATTAATGAGAGTTTAATGACTCATTAATGTTAATGAGGACTCAAAATAATTAATAAAATTAAGAGGTAGGCTCAAATATAAGTAATGTGGGCATTGTGTAATCTAGAAAGGGAAGATTGGAGTTGAAATGTATGAGATTTGCAATGTTAATGAAAGTTAACTTAGTAAATTATAAGTTGAGCTCTTGGACACTTTTGGCTTAGAAATTCAAGTTTGGAAGCTACTACACTGAAGGGTAAATTTTTGACCTCTTAAAAGTTTGAGATAACCGAAAGAACTCTATTTTGGATAGTCTTGTGTTAATTGTAATGTGGTGTTAATTGTGTGTTTAATACGTAAATTTTGACTTGTGAATGTGGGCATTATATAATGAAACCTTATATTTATCTATTTATCAAATCACTTTGACATCTGTTGAACATGCTAAAGAAATTTCAAAATGGATTTTAAGTTGCAAAAGTAATATTTAAGGTGAGTTGCATTTTTATAATGTGTTTTAAACTAGTAGTGGTTAGTAGATTTGATAAAGATAAGTAATTGTGATTAAAAAAAGAGTGTGTTTATGTGATATAAGTGAACATAAGAAATTGATGCTTACTTGGGTAGCGCTTAGTTGTGAGCTCAACATGTTGACCCTGATATTGAGTAAATAAAAATATGAAAATGAGTAAGCATCGTTTATAGCATGATTAGTAGGTAGGAGTTTACCTAGGGATTGGGGAGTAGAGAAAAAAATTCATATAATATTTAAGCTGCTCTCCGGTACACGAGAGTATAGCCCTGTCTTACAGTTTGTCGAGGAACTGTCTCATAGTTTGTCGAGGAATTAGAACCTAGCTTTCTCTACTAGTTCAATAAGGAGAATAACGTAGGGCATGAGACACCCCATAGATTCGAGAGCGGGGGAAATTGTGGTCTGAGAGTGAGTTATGTGATCTTTGGCCAGGTCACATCTCACGCTTGGGTAGTCCAATCACACAAACGTAGTTCTATTCAATGTTATAACCTATAGTTTTTAGTCTGAAGAAATAAGGTAGATATAAGGTTGGTTGATCATTGCCTTGTAAACTTATGACGTGTCACATGTTTTGAATTGTGGTAAGTCGTGTGATAAATTAGGTCATGGTCAGATGTCTAAATGTCTTATGATTATATACCCAGCATGTGCGAGATAAAAATGTGCTAACTGGATTAATAAGTTATGATATGTATTAAAGCATGTTTTAAGTACTTGGTTTTATATGCATGTGGTTGTTTTATAATTGATATATAACTATATAGGGTAGGTTTTACCTTAGTTACTAAGTGGCTAAACTCACCCCTCTTCTTTAACACTTTTTAAACTTTAACTCTAGTATAGAGAGAGAAAAAGCTCAAGAGGCTAAAAATTAACACATTCCTATTATATGCCTCTAGCTCAGATTTATTTTGGGTAATAGTATATGATTGTCAATTCTATATTATATACCATCACACTTGCACTATTTTATTGTTGCTAATATCTGTGTTGTATTTTAGGTTTTGAGTATTTATGTATAATTATATATATGTTGATAGGGCCAAAATACTAGTACAAGTGTATAAATGATGTTTTGAACATGTTTTAATTAGTTAGGATGCAATGAAATAAAAATTTTCCTCCCTCTTTTGTTTTTTGAAAAAAAAAGGGATTGAAAAGTGTGATTTTATGCTATACTTGTGTTTTAAGTGCATGTGGCATGTTGTACTGACAATCTTAGGTTCAATGGACATAGTCCAGCTTTTGGTACATGTTTTGAGTTTTGGACACCTTTTGTTATAAAAAGTTGTGAAAAGTGATAAAAATGTATTTGAATGTCCAACTTCTTAGTGTGACTTATTTTAAAAGTGAAACTTGTGTCATTAGTTAGTTTACGAAAGTGGTTTTCGTAAACATCTAAATCATGTCATTCGGACGTCAGATAGAGAATCGAGAGTCATCAAAAATTCCCCGATTCTGTCATCAAATGATAGCATAATTTGCTAATATTTTTGTGTAACACGCCGCGGCGCGTGGCACAGTGAGCAACACGCCGCGGTATATTGCCATGTTTCACAGCATACGAGTTGTTTTTCAACCATTTTTTATTTTTTTTCACTCCTTGAAGGTATTTCATTCTTCTGCAACTTATTTTTACTTTGATATATGAGTTTATGATTGTTTTAAACTCATTTTGATCAAGAAAAATTGGGATCCCTTGAATTTGAACTAAAACTTGATAATTACTTTTTGAGTTAATCCTTTGATTTGTATTTAGTGGAGTGAGATATTACAAAACCTAAATAATCAATTTATAAAAATATAATATTAACTTTTGGACCCTTCAAATTAAATTTGGATTATTTTGATGGGTGATAAAATAGATTTATTAAAAATTTTAATTTTAAAGTTAATAAGTATAAAACAAAAAGTAAAAACTTTAACTATAGACCATCCAAATTTAGTTTGTATCAAATTTGGATGGTTCAAATTTCATTTTAGTTAGTGGAGAGGAATTGGAGGGGAAGGTCAGTGGAGAGAAGTCAATTCCCATTCTTTATGCCATAGAAAGGAAGAAACAATTGAATATTCATTTTTCTTTTACTCTGGGTCAAATATATTTGGTTTGGTTGTAATTTGGGCCTCAATTTTTATGAGCTTATTATTAAAAGGTTTAAGTCTTGATGGATTTCTATTATGTCTACTGGAAATTTTCTTAACTATGATATAGCTTTTATTTCCTGAATTTTATAATTGATTTGAAAGGCAATGAACAATATGGTGTTTAATCATATAATATCGAATCCTTCTAAAAATCATTGAAAAATCCAAGTCATGTCATTTTGAATTATGGATTACTATGTTGACAATCCTAATTCTGTTGCTAAGAATATCCCTCTATCACTTTAGATTGTTTGGAAACCTCTACCTGATGGCTTGCTTAAGGTCAATTGTGATGGAATATGTAAGGACGAGACTGGAGAGGTAGCTATAGGAATTATGGAGAATCTCACTTAGGGCCCCCAGAACACAAATTTGCATTTATGGCCTAATAGAATTTGCAAAAAGCACTGTTGACCTAAGGGTCCCTCTAGCAAATTTTGTTGTGGATGAAAAGACACATTTACCCTTGTCTCAACATAATGTTCATGTATGCACAACGTGATATCTAGGACTCTTCATCCCAATATTCATGAATGCACAACACATCTTGCAAACATGATTTAACCTTAAGTAAAATGTATAAGTAAGCAAAGAATAATCAACACAATGTTCATCAATTCTCAACATAGTGAACATACGTAAATTTGCAACATTTGCATAGCATAAAGTCTATAATGAACAATATACTTTCACTGAAACAATATACTTCAAGTTAATATCCACCAGATATATTGTGCATTCATAAATATTGTGTTGATGGTTCATGATTATCATGTTTATACATGGACATTCCCTTGAGACTAGGGCAAATGTGTCTTTTCATCTATAATAAAATTTACAAAAAAAGTCCTTGAGCTTGCGGTGTATTTTCAAATTCTATTAAGCTCTAAATGTAAATTTTTGTGTTTTAGGCCTTAAACGAGATTTTTTGTAGGAATTATCTATTGAGATTGGGTTGGAAATTTTAATTGGGATTTTGTGAACAAAGTCAAGTTTATCTCTGCTTTTATGACGGAGGCCCTAGCTCCTAAAAGGGCATTGATGCTTGCCATTGATCTTGGTAACAATAATGTTATATTAGAAACTAGCTCCTTCTTACTTGTTAAAAGTATTGCGGATAATTGCCCTGATCAATATGATTGGAGATGTTGTGAGATTATTTTGGAAACTCTTAATCTTTTGGCTTCAAAGTTTGGAGTGTCTTTTCTTTTCACTCTCCGTGTGGGTAATCATGCTGGATATCTTCTAGCAGCTGATGCTCTTAAAGGAGTATACTCAATTGGTTAAGTGGAATCACCATTACTCTCTTTGTTCTCCTATCTAATCTCTAGTGCCATGGATGCTATAGGTGCTACATTTGATACCATCTCTCCAACCTACAGATCAAGAGTTGGTTGATGTTTTTTAGTTTGACTTAATAGCTTTCTTTGTTGGTTTTTGTTGTTTCGCATTGTTTGTATGCTTCATTACTTTTTTGCTCTTTTATTTCAATAATACGAGGTATTTCAGATCCAAAAAATAATAATACTACTTTATATATGTTATTGTCCAAGAAATTGTATTGATAAACAGTTAACGAATTGCTATCCTGGTAGCAACGTTACATTTCTCATTTAAAAGAAATCTCAGGTTTGAATTGGCAATTCAAAATTTTAAACAAAATTTGTACCCATAACATCTTAATGATAAGGATGATTTTTAAAATTGATATAATGACAACTAAATTTTAAGCTGGGGAAGACACTCACTAGATCAATAATACTTATTGGGAGAACTTTGTTACCAGTAATCTTACCCGACTGGAGTCATGAATAATAAGTAATTGTACTAAAAAAATTAATAGTTAAATTCTTGAAATTATTTTTACTTTCGTTTTTATGCAGTAACTCCGCCTATGTTTATAGCCGGTCCCAAGCCCGGGTAAAGGAGGAGGGTTGTGTTAGGCCATCAACAGCCAATGTAAAAATTTGTTGAATCTATCATGAACATGGACAATAGACGTTATAATGTTAATGCTAGGTCGTTGCCCGTAAGTAACGCGTTGCATGGCTCGAGTACAGTGATAAGTGAGTTAGAGCCGCTGCATCGGCGCCCGGATGTAGTGTTAAATGAGCAAGGGCTACCGCGTCATTCTGGACGCACGCGGCTAAAGAAGTTAGTCCATAAGAGCAAAATTAGATTTGGTACTTGGAATGTTGGGACATTAAATTGTAAATCTGTAGAGGTTGTAGGGGTTATGATTCAAAGGAAAATCAATATCCTTTGCTTGCAAGAAACAAAATGGCGTGGAGAAGAAGCTAAGGATATTCAAGGTTTCAAACTTTGGTATACAGGAAAAGTAAGTGCACGCAATGGAGTAGGCATCATTATAGATAAGGAGTGGAAGAAGAACGTTGTAGAAGTTAGCAGAATTGGAGACAGAATTATTTCTTTAAAAATGATAATTGGACGTGAGACTGTTAATATTGTTAGCGCTTATGCGCCGCAAGTCGGGACAGAAGCCAGTCTTAAGGAATTATTTTGGGAGGATCTGGAGGGGTTGATTCGACACATACCACAGAGTGAAAAGATTTTTATTGGAGAAGACTTTAATGGGCATGTCGGGAGGGAAGCTGGTCAGTATGCGAGGGTGCATGGTGGTTTTGGTTTTGGAGAGCTAAACAATGAAGGGCAAACTCTTCTTGATTTCTCATTGGCGTATGATTTTAAGATTGCCAACACTTGTTTCAAGAAGAGAGATGAGCATCTCATCACCTACAAAAGTGGAGCCTCAAGGTCGCAGATTGATTTTCTTTTGGTTAGGAACACTGATAGAAAACTTTGTAAAAATTGTAAGGTGATCCCTGGAGATGCTGTAACGACACAACATAGGGTCCTAGTCCTTGATGTGTGTATTATGAGTAAAATCCAAAAACGTCGACAAGTAGTAACACCAAGGATTAGGTGGTGGCAATTAAAAGGTGAGAAGCAAGATATTTTCAAGCGAAATCTTTTGGATAAAGGAATTTGGGATTCTCAGGGAAGTGCTAACATCATATGGGAGGATATGGCTAAAAAGATACGGGAGGTTGCAAAAGTAGTTTTGGGAGAATCGAAAGGTTCTGGTCCGAGAGATAAGGAGTCTTGGTGGTGGAATAATAGTGTACAGGACAAAATCAAGTATAAGAAGAACTGTTTTAAAGCCTTACATTTGTGTAACAATGAGGAAAATTGGGAGAGGTACCGTATGGCTAAGAAGGAAACTAAGAGAGCTGTGGGTGAAGCTCGTTCTAAAGCTTTTGAAGAATTTTATAAAACCTTGAGACGAAGGAAGGAGAGCAAAATATTTATAAGATTGTCAAGAGTAGGGAAAGAAAATCAAGAGATCTAGAACAGGTAAGGTGTATTAAGGATGAAGAGGGAAGAATTTTAGTTACAGATGATGAAATTAAAAATAGATGGGAGACTTATTTTTCTAAACTTTTCAATGATGGAGAGGATTCATCTAGTAACTTGGAGGATTTAGTAACTGGTGAAGGAGAACAAAATTTGTCATTCTATCGAAAAATACGTGATAAGGAGGTAAAGGAAGCTCTTAAGAAAATGGCAAATGGTAGAGCTAACGGACCTGATTGTATATCTATCGAAGTGTGGAAATGTTTAGGTGAAGAAGGGGTGAGATGGTTAACTAAGTTATTTAATGTGATTTTACGGTCCAAGAAAATGCCTGATGAGTGGAGGAGAAGTACATTAATTCCTATTTATAAAAATAAAGGAGATATTCAGAATTGTACTAACTATAGAGGGATTAAACTCATGAGCCACACAATGAAATTGTGGGAGAAAGTAATTGAGCACAGGTTGAGATTGGAGACAAGTATTTCTGAGAATCAATTTGGTTTTATGCCAGGTAGATCAACTACAGAGGCGATTTATCTACTAAGGGGATTAATGGAAAAGTATCGTTGTAAAGATAAAGATCTACACATGGTTTTTATTGATTTGGAAAAAGCTTATGACCGTATACCAAGAGAAGTGCTTTGGAAAGCGTTGGAAAAAAAGAGAGTACGGATTGCTTATATTAAAGCCATACAAGATACGTATGAGGGGGTAAAAACTAGTATAAGAACGCCTAGTGGTCAAACAAAGGATTTTCCTATAAAGATTGGGCTACATCAGGGATCATCTCTGAGTCCTTATTTGTTCAACTTGATTTTAAATGTTTTAACGGAACATATTCAAGAGGAAATCCCGAAATGTATGCTCTTCGCGGATGATATAGTTCTTATAGCAGAGACAAGAGAAGAGGTTAATTGCAAACTTGAGTTATGGAGGAGGACATTGAAGTCGAAAGGTTTTCGTCTGAGTAGAAGTAAGACGGAATATTTATATTGTAAATTTGATAAAGGACTATTCGAAACTAATTTGGAAGTGAAATTGGGAGATCAAATTATACCTCAAGTGGAAAAGTTTAGATATTTGGGAGCCATTATCCAAAATGATGGCGAAATCAGTGGAGATATTTCACATAGAATTCAAGCTGGGTGGTTTAATTGGAGAAAAGCTAAAGGAGTTATTTGTGACCGTAAGGTGCCTAATGAACTTAAAGGAAAGTTTTATCGTACTGCTATTAGACCGGCAATGTTATATAGTAGTGAATGCTGGGCTCTAACGGGACAGCAAGAGTATAAAGTTGGAGTAGCAGAGATGAGAATGTTACGATGGATGTGCGGACATACACATAAAGATAAAATTCGAAATGAGCACATACGTGAAAAAGTGAGGGTGGCACCTATTGAGGAAAAAATGGTAGAAAATCGGTTGAGATGGTTTGGGCATGTACAAAGAAGACCAAGGGAGGCACCAGTGAGAAGAGTGGAACATATAACTTTGAGTCCGATTAAGAGAGGTAGAGGAAGGCCTAAGAGAACACTCTTGGAAGTTGTTGAACGTGATCTCTTAATTAATAATATTTCTAAAAGCTTAATAAATGATAGAGCACAATGGCGTCTTGCAATCCATGTAACCGACCCCACCTAGTGAGATAAAAGCTTGTTGTTGTTGTTGTTGTTGTTCGTTTTATGCAGTATTGTTTAAAGTGGTTACAAAGTGTCATATTTTCTCTTTCAAAATCAAAAAATTAATATTAATTTTATCACAGCAAAAGTTAATGTTTTTCCTGTACATCGTCACGAAAACTTAAAAGAGACATCTTAATTACTGTTACATTCATGAGTCCTAAAATATAAAAATAACACTGTTCGGCTCTGGCACTGTGCTTCCCACCCAAATTTCCAGCCATCAGCCTATCGTTCTCTGCGTTTTTTTTTTTTTTTAATTTTTGGTCTGAAATGAGCTCTTCGTTTTTTTAACCAACCTTTGTCACTCGAAAACTAAATGGGCTTTTTGTCCAAAAACAAATGGGCTTCTGAAATTGGGGCCGAAAACGGTTGAGGGACTTTAAAAATGTACCAATTGATCTCTGAAAGCCACATGGGTCCCTACTGGCCCAAATTTAGTCGGGCTGGACCAGCGAGTGTAAAGCTTTTCTACAGTAATATTTTATAATGTATTCCTGAGTGCAAGGTTTTTACTAAATTGGTGATGTCAAAGACGAAGATAAATGTGTAAAGACATTTTTTAACGTTTTAACATTTTCCAGTAATATAAATTATATTAAGAGATCATCACACACGTCGAAGCCATTGCCTTCCACATGGAATTGGACAACTATCAAGCATAAAAAGTATTTTGGCCACTTCATGTATTCTTTTTTCGGCAACGGAAGTGAGATTCCATTAAATAAGCATCAGAGCTCAACAAAAGCACGGCAAAGCAAAAACGAAAGACAAAAGACTATCCAGAATCTCTAAAAAAAGATCAATCAATCTCCAAACATTTAAACAGAGGGATTGGGGGCCTAGCAACCCAGTCACTTCATGTATTCGTATATACATCTCTCAATATATTCATATATAGGCCGCTTGACGGGGGAAAAAATGTAGCTAGTTCCCCACTTATTCAATTTAATGATTTGACTATCCATTTGTAATGAATTCATATTATTCATCTAATTTAATTTAACAATAAAATGTTTATTTTATAGCACGTGTTCATGTGTTCTCTCTCCCATGAAAAGCGCACAATAGTTTCCCATTCTATCCCAGATCAATCAAGAATCCCGTTTGGTTGGATTCTCAGAATGAGGATTCTTCGTAATTCTGATTCATTTTAATGGTTCATGTTGTTTGGTTGCCCTTTTACCTTTGCCTTTGTAATCTAGATTATGCCAAACAAGTGCATCCCCATGACAATGAACAACCTATGTAATGGGGATTACTACTGCCATGAATCCACCTCTAGACATATTTACCCTCTACCCACGTCACAGCCTTTTGTTATCGGCATCCTCAACCTCCTCCTCTACCCCTGATGTGCCTCGCGGACCGTGCCCTTCCTTAGCTGCTGTCACCGTCTCTGTCATCCACCCTCTTCAACCTCTTCAACCTCGCGATATTGTTCATAGATGCCGGGAAAGGAGGAGGATCGGGGGGGTTTGGTTTTCAGTCGATCATGTCTTCTCCAATCATTCGCATAGCCAAGTCAGTGACCTCTCTTGCCCGTTCGTCTTCTCGCTGTTTTCCACAGATCTTCTTGCTTTGTATCAGGTCTGTTTCTTTCTTTCCCGCCCCTTTTTTTTTGGGGAACGAACCTGATTATGGTAGGATGGTGAGGACAATATGTTGTAGATTTTGCTGGTACGACGAAGATGGAGGAGGAAGGACGAAGGGCAATAATGAAGGGGGTAAAATTGTCCCTCTATTTTGTATTAGCTGGTATTCAATATTAGCGTAATATAATAATTATACAACACAGCGTTTGAGCGCTCATTTGGTCAAAAGCACATGAAACTGTTATTCATCCAGCAAGAGTGAATCGATTGAGGAAAATAGATCAATAGTAAGCCAACATAGCGCTCCATTATTATAGTGTGCATTCATTGCTTAGCCAAGATACACGGAATGATGTCAGCAATCACGAGGATTAAAAATCGATATAATGATTAAAATACAGCAGCCAGCACTACCCCATGGCCATAGAAAATAAATACTTCAAATTATATGGATGACTATTTTTAAAAAATGGATAAGATACTATAATTGCCGCACCCAGCACCCAGCACCCTGCTCGCAGGTAGGAACAGGTTCAATTTCCATCTCTTCACTCATCAATTCCCATATCATAGGAATGATGAATCACTCTGTCTGAAGAAAATAAAAATTTTGTTTCCTGCGCTGGGAATCATATACATGAAAATTACATATAGGATCACCGAATAAATCTCATAAAATTAGTGCAAAGCGATGGGCTATATAGATGAATTGCCTAAACAAGAGAGAACTTGTCATACCAAAGCATGGTGGTTCATAAAGAAGTGGTGTGAGTCCCTTAACCATCCGTCCTAGATTTGATCCTTGAAGCGATGATAATGTAGGTGATGCGCTTGAGAGAGACAAGGCCTAGAAATGACAGACTCGAATTGGAATTAAATCAGAGTTATTGGTTTGAATAGCGGGTGATTTGCTCGGGAAAAAAACTTGTCACGGGCTCACTCGACCACTGGCCAAGTAAGCAATCCAATAACTCGTGTTTCTAGTTCTACAATATAGTATGGCAAGGAAAAGGAGCGATGGATTTGGGGAGCATTCATACTCTTATACGTATCCAAATGGTGTGCGATGCCTAATCCAGAAGGGAGGGCGCATAAAGTGTTGTGGGTCCCTCCTCTGCTCTGCTCGATCTCAAAGTCTTTCCCGTTCGGGCCGGGGAATTCGGATTAGCCTTCTCGTTGGCTGCAATCCCCTTTTGTCCTGTCCCAGTGCGATACGGTATCATATCCTTTTGTTCTCGTTCTCAGCTGCCGCTCCTTCCTCCTCCGACCCAAAATCCACGGCCACATGGGAGCGAGCAGCAGCGATCCCACTCAGGATGGCTCAGATGACCCCCAGAAGCGCTCTGAGATTTATACTTATGAAGCTCCCTGGCACATCTACGCCATGAACTGGAGTGTCCGTCGCGACAAGAAGTATCGCCTCGCCATCGCCAGTTTGCTCGAGCATTGCCCCAACCGCGTTGAAATTGTTCAGCTCGACGACGTCAACGGCGAGATTCGCTCCGATCCTTCTCTCTCCTTCGAGCACCCTTACCCTCCCACCAAGGTCATATTCATCCCGGACAAGGAGTGCCAGAGACCCGACCTCCTCGCCACCTCCAGCGACTTTCTCCGAGTCTGGCGCCTTTCCGACCCCGATGATAATCCCGCCCAGCGGGTCGAGCTCAAGAGCCTCCTCAATGGCAACCAAAACAGTGAGTTCTGCGGCCCTCTCACCTCTTTCGACTGGAACGAGGCGGAGCCCAAGCGTATCGGCACTTCCAGCATTGATAAAACCTGCACAATTTGGGATATCGAGAAGGAGGCCGTGGACACGCAGCTCATTGCCCATGATAAGGATGTTTACGACATCGCTTGGGGTGGCGTTGGGGTCTTCGCCTCCGTCTCCGCCGATGGATCCGTTAGGGTTTTCGATTTGCGCGATAAGGAGCATTCTACTATAATCTACGAGAGCTCCGAGCCGGACACGCCCCTGGTTCGACTCGGGTGGAATAAGCAGGACCCGAGGTACATGGCCACAATCATCATGGACAGTGCCAAGGTCGTCATCCTTGATATTCGTTTCCCTACGCTTCCGGTGGTGGAGTTGCAGAGGCACCAGGCGAGCGTGAATGCGATTGCCTGGGCGCCGCATAGTTCGTGCCATATATGCACCGCCGGGGATGACTCTCAGGCGCTAATTTGGGACCTATCCTCCATGGGTCAGCCGGTGGAAGGAGGATTGGATCCTATCTTAGCCTATACTGCCGGGGCAGAGATTGAGCAGCTTCAATGGTCGTCGTCTCAGCCGGACTGGGTTGCGATTGCTTTCTCCACCAAGCTTCAGATCCTAAGGGTATGAAATTTGATATTTTCCTGACATAGCCATCCATTCACCTGTCACCAGGGTTGAAATCGCCACATTTAAGATACTTTGCAAAATTCAGGTTTACTGTTTTACACCCAGTCGTCAGCACAGTTGACCCCTATTGGGTGGAATGGTGATAATTTGTCTCTGATGCCGTGCCACTTGTATGAACAATGAACCTTGTCATTTATTTTCAGTTCAGTAGATATGCAACAAAATAGGGGTAGTTAATTTTATCCTTCTGGAGTCCTAAAGGGCGCATAAGCCAGTGCCACGAAGGTGGCCTCGTGTTTTCCCAGGTTGTTAATAACTGTGAGACATGGATAATCTTCTTGTGTGTACATGTTTTATTATCCATATTTTAACTCTGGCATTGTGATCATTTGGTGATGAATAAGTTGCCGTCGGGAAACAGTTTCATAATCCGAAAAGAATTGTTGTCTCTAAACCAGCATAAATGAAGGGGATTAACTGGTGTAAGCAAACACTCACCTAAGCATATTGACAAGAACATATCATCCCAAAAATTAACAGCACAATAAAGGATATCGAAAGAGAGGATTCATCACAAAGCAAAATACGCTAAAAATAATGCACAATTTTCAGATGACGCCCGCTGATGGCAGCTTCTCGAAGAGGGTATGGGCAGGTTGTGATAGCACAGTTTCTTGTCCACGTAACTTCCGGCTGGCTGTGAAGTCCAAATCAGTGGCTAGTTGATAACCCCCAGCGCGTCAATGAAGGAACACAAGCGTCGCTCCGTTATCAAACTTTTCGTAGGCCCAATGCTTCTTACGACTATTATTTATCCTTGCCGATGGGAAAGAGCCAAACTTTATAGCATAGACTACAAAATTGATTATGCCAATTTCCTTAAAGCAATGATTAAGAAATAATGGACTAAACAAGAAAGGAATCATTTGATTGCTCTGGAGCTCACATCACATTACACCCCACGGCGTTGTCGTCACTGAGGTAGTCATCTACTCGCGCCGTTGGTCTTAAAAATGGTGGCTGATATGTGGGCTTGTCGTAGTGGTAATGCACTTGGACGCTAGTTGGAAGCTGAGAAGCAGCTGCGGATGAAGCTATTGCACAGTAAGGTGCGTTGGCTGTCCATGGCTGCGCAATATAACAGAGCTGATTATCAAATTTAATTTCATTGTATGGGTGAGGCGTCTGAGAAATTTCTTTCAAGTCTTGAGGAGGATTAAATGTGAGATCCACCCCTTGTTGAACCGTCAGAGTGTTTCCCTTCTTCAAATCCAGAGGAGGATTAGAAGCATTTGGAGTCTTGCAAGAGTCATTGTTATTATATTTATTCTTGCTTCTATAGCCCCACCTCCTCTAATGTCCTCATCCTTCTGAGTTTTATGCTCATATTCATCAGGATGCTTCTCCTTTTCCTTTCCTCTTGCTACTGCAATTGTTTCTGCTTCTTTCTTACTGGCTTTGAGTTCCTCAAAGCCGTCAAGTTCTGCATGCTTTCCAACTTTTAACAGCCTTTTAATTAATATCTGTGGATCCACATTCCCTAAAACTGTCACTTTGGGCCGCCAAGGGTCTATATCCGTCTTCAAGATCCCTGACAGTGTCCACCATGCCCGTTAGCGGCAGCAGCAGACAAAACAGAGAACATAACAAGGGACGATTTTTCTTTGATTCATTCAGAAAGTTTTAGTAGTTATTACCTTCTATACCCTTTAACGCCTTCTTAACTTTCTTCTCACATCCTTCACAGCAGTTAGCAGACACCTTCAACTCAATCTTCTGAGATGAAGGAATGAAGATTTTTTTTTTTTCAGTTCCACTATATAGATGTCAAATGAGAATATGAAATGGACGAAAGAAAAATAAGAATGAAATTAGCGAGTCTATAAAAAGAGATTGAATGAAAAATTGATACTCACCAGAACTTTTAAGTCCACTTCCGTTGCCATGTTTTTGGTCGGGAAGTGGAAGGGTGATGAGAAATGTGTAACATGAAACACAGGTATTTGACACTCAAACCGTTGACTGGTGGGCCCTATTTATATGCACAAAAATCGCAGGAATAGTTATGTGCCTTTTCCTGTTCAATATTTTATGGTATTTACATGTAACCTTTAAATGGTTTTCCAACGCAAAAGCACAAATGCTCTTCCTTTCCTATGCTTTTCTGCAATTTGCCGCGTAATGTGAGGTTTCATCTGCATGAAGTTCAAACACAGAGCTTGTCCTCAATTCAGAACTGTGTAAAATTATCTCACGCTCACCAGCTCCCGCATTCTACAAGAAATTATTAACCCATAGCCATATACTCTACCTACTAGTTCAAATCTGAAAAATTGAACGGGAGACCTTCTTATAGAAGTGCCAATATCCAAGCATTTGGATATTCCCTTCATATCCTCTGTGTTTCTTTCTCTCTTTCTTTTTTAGGGCCAAAAATTCCCTCCACATCCTTCATTTGCCTTAGCATGAACATGCTAGGCTACCTATTAGACCATCAAGCCTGGATCTTTCCTGCTGGGGTGAAAAATGGGGGAGTCGTATATAAAGCTCTACCACTTTTCATCATTTTTGTAAAGTAAAGGTGGTCGATTTCTGACCTTCACCTAGCCTGGCATTTGATGATTGCTAATTTATATTTATTACATTTGATTAGGAGAAGCTTTTTCTCATGTGGCCATTTTTTGTTTCAAAGAATCCTAGGAATAAAAGCAATCAGGGTACGTCATCTTTGCTTTGTTCTATTGGTATATTTGGTTTGATCATGCCAACAAGGATCCAACATTCGGTTAAATTAAGGTTTCATGCAACCAAAAAACAAATACTTTCTCCCTCAGGCTTTACACAATTAATCATCAAGTTCGCCACTTCTCTGTTTTCCGCTAATATCAAATATACAAGTTTTGACAGAACTAAACAGGCTCTTATGTTTAAATTTGAGTGGAAGAGGTGAGCCATACACGTGGGTATGTTATGAATTACGATAGTTTTGAAAGAGGTAGGAAAGAGAAGGCAAAGATGCAATCCAACCCCATTCTTCTGTCATAAGCAGTGTGATGAATACTCTAGGAATTTATAGATTCCTTAAGATGGGAGATAGAACGTGACTCATGTCATTTATGTTGGTACCTCAAATCTTTTTTTCCCTTTTTTCTTGGTTTTCTTTGCCTATAGAATATTCATTCATTGAAAACAAGCCAGCAACAGCAAATAAGAGCGCACAGAAAAACAGTTGGCCAACCCGCCGCCCTAGGCTTATTCCACAAGGAACAGAATAAAAGTGGCAAATTCTCCGAATAAAGTCTGCTGCTTTCTAGGGGCACTCTAAGTCTCCACACAAGTTACCATCAAGCAGAATAAGCTTGCCAACAGTTCTATACAACATAAAGCACTCATGCCAACTTGATGGCTTCTTGTTACGGAATAAGTTGCCAAGCCACCTTCTCATTTTGACAAAGAGAGAGAACTTCAAATTTGTTATTATTCTATCACATTCTGGACCCCAAGTTATTCAAAATTTTGAAACATGTCATTAGAAATGTTGTAAGGGCCTTGGCGATGGCTAGACTGTTCAGAGTGTGTTGATTCGAAAGGGAACGTGAGGTAACGAGATAACACGAAAAAGGGGCTACTCAATGTTCTGAGAACTAACTGGTCAAAAAAATATGTTCTGAGAACTACAGTCTACTGACTTTATAATTGGGCTTTTAGTTTTGGGCTCAAACATATGGCAGTGAAACAAAGGCTTTAAATTCTGGTAGGGAGGACCAAATCTGGTACAGTTTTTTTTTTTTTTGGGGGGTGAAACGGCACAGATTTTAAATTCTTTCATTTTAATATCCATGCAATTTTAAGGTGAAATTTAGAACACTTTTTAACAAAAAACTAGTGTGTCATACAAGCTGAAAATAATGCTATTTATCTTAATATCCGTGCAATTTTAAGGTTATCTCTAGAAAACTCGAAGAGAACCACGTGATGGAACAAATTCGAGCAGCTAAAATATTTTTTTTCCCAAGAAAAATAGTTAAAAGCATCTCAGTGCTTAAATTTACATGTGATTGTCAGTTATAGGGGATTGAATGGAAATAGTTCTTTCCCCCTGTTTTGTAGAAATGAATAGAAATTGTTAGGTAGAGTGAACGGATGGTAACAATGTGAGTTAGTGGAGAAAGATGAAATGGAAGGAATTGAAGAGCTAACCAAATTTATGACAGTGAGTGGAGGCCACCAAATAACTAATTAATGGGACATCATCTTCCACTGTAGGCTGTGGCCATGCTAGGTTTCACCTTATAACTCCAAAAAAAGAGTTATGCTCTGTTGGTCCCTTATATTATGCTCTCTGATGATGGTCCCCTGTTTTCTACACTGAATCTACTCAACTTTTGAATTCACCATATTTATACATGTCCACATTTTTGTTTTGAATGTAAAGCTGTGTCACTGACAGAACACACGAGTACAATCAGCAAACGCGATATCGTTCTAGTAGGTAACGAATAATGACACCTACGAGTTTATTGGACACCTACTGATATTATATTGACAGCTTACCCAGCTCTGTCATTTACTGCTACACTACAACAGGCTTTTATTTACATTCCGAATTCTACATATCGATGTCATTCACTTGCACATTAATTAAAAAAAAAACATCAGAATAAACAAGAGACGGCTATTCCATTTTCGCAGGTTTTGCTCTTACGTTTTACTTAGCTAGCCATTCTGCTGGGGATTTTACCCACTGATGTAATTCCTGTTACTTTGAATGAAATTCTACTTCCATCCCCCCCCCCCAAAATTAAAAAAAAAACAACATACATGAACTTAACCAATTAACACAAATAAAATATAAATTAGATGGATACTTGTGCAAGAGTCAGGCTACCTAGTATGTTAGATTATTTATATTCAATATGTTCATCAAAATATACTAATCCTTAAACACACCTTAAATTTTACATATTCTTACTCTTATCTTTCAATTTTTGGTTGTGAGACTTTTAATTTCTTTATCTTTAGTATTCTTTGTACTTTTTTTTGATTTTTTGCTTATATTTTAAATATGTTTGAGGATAATCTCTTCCATCAAAATAATTTAAATTATTTAATTAGATGTATTTTAAGATTTTATATATTTTTAATCTGCCCCGCTTGATTATGTCCTCATTCTTTTGGCTTTTCTAAAATAAAGAAAAGAATCACATTACGTGTCTCGGATAATCCAGACTGAGACTGACTTCCCCCCATAATGGGTCTACTCTTTTTTTTTTTTTTTAAATTTTATGAATTTACATTTAGGCTCAGAAGCCGATCATCGCGGCTTTAAATTGAAAGCGCAATTTATTTTCCAACCCATTGACAGGATTCGTGGTTCAGTGGCTTCACTCTCTCCCAAAATCAACCCATTAGACAACATCACCTCGATACGTGGAAACTAAAAAAAGCAAGTGTCGCCGTCCGAGCTTTTACGCGATTGAATGAAAATGCCACATCCCCACATGCCCCTCCTTCTCTCATCTCAGGTCAAGTGAATCATGATGTGCTCAGTGCTCGCCACACCACTCGCACACTTTTTTTCATTTTTCATTTGGTCAATAATGCTGTGCCACTCAGTCCTCGAGTTCAGTTAAATATCGTTGTATCCTGCTACTCTTTCCAGACCCCTCACATGCTGAAATTTCAGTGGGGCCACGTTTCACCACCCTCCCTGTCTACTTTTATGCCCTTCTGAATCCTCTTGTCGTTTTTCTCTGTCATTTCTGGGACCATAAGTCCATCCCTGTGCAGATTTATGCAATTGCAAAACAACTGGTGCTTCCCACGCAACAGGTATAGTATATGAATTTTATATTGAATCACAGATACACTGCATTACATCATGAAGTCTCTCGTCTCGCATAAAACAGAGTCTCCCCTGTTTCTCTCAAATCCTCATCTTTATAGTTAAATTAAATAGCTCAAACAACAGTGAAGTATAGTCCTGGATGTGGTAAATGGAATGAGAAATACAAAGAAGAAAACGCGGAGGAAATTGTATCGACTCATAACAGTAATAAGAATGGGAGATTAAAAACTTAAACGTCGCGGTCCCTCTTGCATTCTGGTGGCATAACTGGGAAGCGCTTGCGGTCGGTGCAGTAGTTGTAGATGGTGTATTTCTGACGTACCCATCTGAGTCTTCGCCATTGAAGAGCATCGAGGTCACGGAACTCAGGCTGGTCCCACCATCTCTTGCCCTGTGTCGCACAGAACCTGGCGTTCACGGAGGCCTCGCACCCATCGATGTGGAATCCCTTGTAGGACGCTATGAATGGAGCTTTGGACCAGTCTGTCTTCTCCAAACCACCCCTCGTGGCCCAGTCATCTGCATTCCATAGACTGTTGTATATTTTCATGGGCTGCTGAAACGGGAATTTCACGCCCAGGTCCTTGCTGTTCTTGAACACTCTAATCGGTACATTGTCCACAAAGAATCTGCATCACCCACATCAGATTATGATTCCTTCTTGGTTTACATACTCGGATAATGCAGTGGTGAGAGTGAAGTACTTACACAATCTGATACAGGTTCCAGAGAACACAGTATGTGTGGTATTCTTTGGCGGGATCAAACCAGAGGTAGATTCTCTGCTCTCTGTTACCAGAGCCTCCGGTGAACACATTTGTCTGCAGAATGTAAGGCTGTCCAGATCTATTCCCCAAGAACTCAAAGTCTATCTCGTCGTGCTCCTTGTTATTGGATGATAGCTGCCAGAGTTCCCAGGCACAGGTAAATGAAACATATTTAAGGAACAACAGAAACAGATAAACGGAAAGTTGGTCGGTGTGTTTACATAAAAAGCAGTGACTGTGCCAGCAGAATCGCCAGGAACCATCTTGATGTGCATGCAGAAGTGACCAAACAAGTAAGATCCTTTGGACTGGAAACCAGTACCTGAGATTGAAGACAATAGCAATTGGTAAGATAAAACGAAGAGCTCGATGGGATACGAGGAAGGAGGAGGATAAGAAAGAGGAGGGAAGTATACCAGTGTACTTGTCGAGATGGAGCTGAACCTCAGAGCCTCCACTGATGTATTTAATGTGATCGTACGCCCAGGTGGGGTAGTAGTTTCGGCCGAAGGGAACGTCAACCGTCCTCCTTGGGGCGGCGGCGAGAGCGGCGGAGGTGAGGGATAAGAGAACGAGACAGAGAGACCACCGGGCAGAAGAAGCCATGGCTTGTGTTTGTGTTGGAACTGCAGGGATGGACATATAAAGAGGTATATATATAGGCTAGCCGAGGCCTTGCTTTGTTTATTTCATATTTGGACTATCCTATGATTAATCCTCACTAATTGCTCCGTTTGATTTTATTTTATTTTTTAAATAACAAACCGGTTGTTACGTTGCAAGAAGCTGTTGATTTATTAAAATATTTTATTAAGATCCTTTTCATCAACAACTGGTCTTCTTCTGTTTGATTTCATGGAATATCATGGGAAGTAAACCCTTCAATTGTACTTAGTATGGTGTTTGAAGCATTGAAAACAGGGTGAAATATCCAAACAGGGCAGCTTTATGTGTTTAGACATACTTTTATTTGTTTTGTTATTATTTTTATTATTTAAATTTGGGGGGAAAATAAAAGAGACAAATGGATACAGAGAAATGAAATGAGGGTGAGGGAGGCATGATGGGTTTGGGGCCTTGGAGATTTAAAAGAGGGAGATGGGCGGAACAAAGCACCTTGGGCCAAATGTGATAGGTGTGGTCCCCTCTCAAATCTAACAAATCAAAGCCAATCACTCTTGTTTCCTCTTTTTTTTTTTCTTTTAATATTTAAATATGTTGGCAGCTCATCGCAGATAAGGCATATTTTAAAATTCAAACAATTTTCTAAAAATATTTATCAATTGAATTAATCTTAAATTTGAACAAATAATCTTATGAATTATAATCATATATTTATTAATTGAAGTAACTCTTGTTCACTCATTTTCTTTTTATCTTAACTTATATGTTGAATATGCTTCACACATTTTTTTCTAAAAAAATTGCTCTATTCTTTTTAATTAATATCATGTCATTGAAAGTAAAAAAATCTTTAATATTTTTTCTATTAAATATTGCATCATCTAGTTTAACCAAAAAAAGAATATTATTCTAATAGTTTTATAATATATCTGTAAAATACATTTGAATATTAAAAAATAATACATTAATTTTTAGCATAATATTTTTTCGGCGAAACTGTTAAATTAATTCCAAAAAACTATTATGGGTTTTACGCAGAGCAAGTGCTCGTGCAATCAATAGAAAAATAGCGTAATTTGCTGAGAATCGTCTGACGACAATTCTACGCTGATTTTGACTAACTTTTGATAGAAAAATTGTATTAAAAAAACTGTCGTTTGAAATTAACGTCCATGGAAAATTGACGGATGATACATCTACGGACCATGGGATTGTTTATAGAGGAAATATAGGTGATGCGTGATGAGTTTCCACGAATATCAATGACTTTCTATTTTTCTAAGAACTAATGTTGTAATTTTTTATGATTATTTAGTGCATAATAAAAAATTACAAAATAATGTTATTCATGAGTAATACTACTTTCATTTTAAATTATAGTATATTTTTAAAAGAATTTTTTCATCTCAAAATATAAGACACTTTGGGTAAATTAAGATTTTATTAAATGTAATAATTTTAATATTATCCTTTCTCTCTATAATTAATTTTTATATTTTCTCTTTTCAATATATTAAATGATGGATATTTTTAAAAATTTATTTTTTTTGAAAAGATAAAATTGTTAAGTATATTTAATGAGGTTTATTGATATGTGATATTTTATTTAAAAATACCTTATAATTTAAAATAGATGGAGTAAATTTTAAAACAAGACTTGTGCATTTAAGTTTATATTTTATCCAATCAAATCAAAATATATAAATTTTATTATATTAATGATAAAATGTGTCACAGGATAAATAATGTCTAAAAGATATATATCTGAATCTAATTAAAAATAAATATTTAAAATATATAAAATTATGTATACAAGTTTTTTTTTAATAAATTTTATCATCGATCCAATGGAAAATAATGGATTTGCTGCAGGTTTTTGTTATTGAACATGGATGGACAGCCAAAAGACACAACCAATCGAGTAATTCAAAAATTGAATACTTGGTGACTTTTGAATTTTGATTCTTTTATGAATTTCACAATTCTGCCCTCGTGTCAGTCATTATCTTTTGATAAACTTAATTGCGCATCTCCCAACAAGAAATCTGGGCGAATGAGAGGAGGGCATGTGGAGGCCAATATCTGGCATCTCCCTCTAGAGACACCCTCACATGATTCTTGTGAACTCAGATTAGCCTGTTTACGTCCATTAACTAATTCTGTGTTACAGTGAGTCCCCAATTATTAACGCATAAACAATTATGGCTATTAGCTGTTGTTGTGCCTAAAACCACCCTCAGTTGCAGCCTCTCGTGCTGTCTTCTGGATTATTAATCAGATCCCATGCTGATTAAATATAATTAATCCAGCTCTTATGATATTGCTTCCCAATGAATTGAGGAAGGAATTAAAGAGTTTGCTTTGAAATTAAGTTGACAATTCAGATACCTCAAAATATTACTATACGAAGCCCCTCGGGATAAGTGCATCCAATACAATTGGAGAATACAAAACATGATCATGGAATTGATACAAATATATAGCGATTCACTAGTTTCTCATTGTTTTGATAGGCCCGAAACTTGTTGCTCACTAGTAATTACTTCTTTCATCTCTATTCACCTGACCTCATGGAAGATATACAAAGAAAACAAAATATACATACAATGTAATACTCCATCTGGCCTTATATACAGGATATTTTCTATAAGTTTATTTTATTCTTAAATATAAAATGTCATGGTGTTTTTAAATAATTAAAAAGTTTTGCTCTTGTTTTTGAAAAAAAATGGAAAAATATAATAATTGTGTGTTTTATTCATCACTAGCTACTATGATATTAATTAACGTTATTAGAGATAAAATTAAAAATTATTGAGATTTGATGTGGTTTTGATGAAATAACAAATCAGTTAAAAATGCTTTATCTATAATAAGGGAGTAAGTATTTTTTTTTAAAAAAAATTATCCTTCATCCTAAGTACATACTTGACATCTATCTGACATGGCTGGGTATATTAATTGAAAATAAATGGTAATCATACTTTGAAATTTAGAATAAGACAGTATTTAAGAACATGAGAAAAAAATATAAATGAAAAAACAAAAGTAAATAGAGATAAATAAAGTATGAAACTGCATGGGAATATAAAAAATAAGTGGCCACCAGGTTATGATTAAACTGAAAGGGAGGGTGTTTCTTATCCGATACAGAGAGAACGTGCATTGTCTCGGAAGCTGAAAGCTCAGAATCAGGAACACGTGTGGTTTCCTTCACTGCCAAAAACAAGCCTCATGGCGCCGGAAGCGACCGTTTTTATGGTTAATAAAATTATTAGGCAGCTCATTGCTTTGAATTTAAGTTCCACCACCCCTTCCATTGATCCACCAAAATCTCTCTCAATGTCATAAATACTACAAGAGAAATGTGAGAGAGTAATTTGGTGCTTTTCATGCCAAGTAGATCTCTCAGGTTGTGGGTCAAGTCAAGTGTTGGATAATCAGAATCTTGGCGAGTAAAGAGGGAAATTAAAGTTACTATATAATAGTAATCAGTTAATGAAAAGTAGAGAGAACGAAAGAAGAGAATAAATTCAATCTCATGCTTGCCATTACCGAGGACTGAGATACAGAGATCTGCAGAAGCCCATATTTATTGAGCCTGGCTACCACCACGAACCACCCAAATGGCCTTCCCATAGCTCTTCACAACATTTACTCCAAAACATTACAAGAGCAAACATTAAGATTTTGGGTGCTCAATGCTCATCGTTCACCACTCAACCCGTGAGATTAATGTAATTTTATTTTTATAGTTTTAATATATTCCTAATCTAAAATCAATATGCTGTTTTAACTATTATTTTGTCAAATTCAATAATTTCTTAATTTTAATTTCATCAATTGTATTTGAATTATGTAGATCTTACTGTAGTCACCAGTCATGACCAAAACAGAATCCCCGTTTAATTAGGCTTTTCGAACCTGAGCCTTTTTTAAAACGCTGAAAATGCCGTTTCTTTAATGGATCATCAAAAACAAGCTTTTGGAAAGAAGACGATGGTGAAGAAAGTCAAAATACCACAAATACCCTGATTTCCCGGAAAAGCCCTTTTCATTTTCCATGCACAGATCATTTTTAATAAACTAGTACGTTGCTCGCACGGGTATAAAAAAAATAAAAAAATAATTTTAAATAAATAATAATATTCAATAATTATTCATGATATAAAATGTTTTTTTGGTGAAAGTAAATTTTCTAATATTAGCTATTGAGATCTGCAAAACACAAACTAATTCCAAACTAAAATTTATAGGTATTAAAACAATGTTTTTATTAACTTCTAAATAAAATAATTTGTGGTGCATATGATATTTTTATTTAAATTTTTTGTTATTGTAATTAAGAAACAGTTAAGATCAAGTAAATTTAAAGCAATCTTTAAAATAAGAAAAACAAAGTGACGAACACGTGTCAATGTCAAATGCTGCTCACGGTTTTATTTTTTTAAGAAGTTGAGATAATTGGAACATATTTAAAGGTAAGATAGTATTATTTATTTTTTAAAATTATAAATTAAAAAGATAAATGAAGCAAAATAGAGTCAAGGACACATGTTACCATCAAATGCTGGTTGTGATTTTACTTTTTTAAAAAGTTGAGATAATGCAGACATTTTTAAGGTAAGGTAGTATTATTTATTTTTTTAAATTAAAAAATTAAAAATAAAGAAAGCAAAATAGAGTTAGGAACACATGTCATTGTTAGATGTTGCTTGTAATTCTACTTTGTTAAAAAGTTGAGATAATGAAGAGATATATGAGGGTAAGATAGTTTTATTTCATTTTAAAAATTAAAAAATAAATAAAGCAAAATAAAATTAAGGACACATGTCATTGCTAAGTACTGTTTATGGTTTTATTTTTATATATAGAGATTGTTATATAATAAAAAAAATAAAGATATAGTTTCTTTTCTTTGTATTATCCTCTCGCTCGCCCTCTTACAATTGTAACAGAACTGCACATGATTTTAAGTCATAATTAGTGGATTTTGATGGGACACAGTAGAAGATCAGCAAGTATCGTAAAATTAATATATTATCACCATTTAATGTTATCGTATTATTGTATACCGCATCAATTTCCTTTTCTCATCTCTTGATCCTATTAATGCATATATAAAATATGCTTCCTTTGTATGCTTTTGTTACTATATGTAATCTTTGTTACTGATTTCATTTCTAAAAAATTGGCACACATGATTAAAGTATCAATTTGTAATTTACCCATGAAATTTATAAAAAAAAATGAAATACGAAAATGTAAATATATCAATTTCTAAATCAACTATACATTTGAGGTAATCAGGTGAATAATAGGTTGGAGGGAAGAAGCGCATGCATCAATCAATATTTGCCAACTCATCTGCATATTCTACATACAAGCAAATCTCAATCCCATGCAGCTAACTGTCACATAACTAAAATAAAACCGCGACAACAAAATCAAGAGCAACAACAATTTTTTTTATATTAAAAAAAGTACAGGTGAGTTAGTTTTCAAGAGCTTACTAAAGTTAGAGCATGTTTTAAATTTAAAGAATATTTATAAAAGTATTTACAAATTGCTTACCAATAAAATGCTTATATTAACAGTAAAATTTGAACTTACAACCTTATAGATTAAATTCTTGTCAACTGAATCAATCTTTGTTAGTAGATCAACAACAAAATTAGTTAAATAAAATGCTGTTTTACTTCCAAACTAATCATCGTTTTGATGAAAAATCCCGTTCATTTAATATAAACCAGTAGAATTTCAATTCTGTGATCGATTGAGGTACAATACAACCCAACCATTTCTAAACAATTGATTGATGGGTCTAATTATTTAACAGCTTGCGTGTCACAAAATGGTCGTATTAAGAACATTATTAGGTATATATACCTGGCAAATCCTTTGATGCCGACTTCATTATTTCTTTCCCCTTCTTTCAAGAGAGAACACATGTGATTCAGGTCTTATAGTTCAACTTATTTATTTTTTTGGATACAACGGAAAAAATAATTCAACTTATTTAAGAACTTGTCTCTAACTTCCTTCCTGATAAATAATGCTCACCAAATTATAACATTTGGGTAGTCTGTTTTCATTTTCTCTCTCTTTTTCCAACAAAACTACAATAAATAAATTTCTCATAAGAAATCATACTTTTAATTCCTATCTATTTTTTTAAAAATGTTTAGTTTCATCCTTGTAATTTTAAAAAATAATTTATATTTTAAAGAAACGATTAAAAACCTTTTTAAAATCTGTATAATTCCTTATGTCTAATTCATGCGTAAAAAAGGTCTATACTTTAACAGAAGATATCGAATGATAATGTGAAAAGGCATAACTGTTCACTAGAGAGAAAGGAGCTGTAGAGTATGTTTAAGAACCAAAAAATAAAAATACGTTTTTTTTTTCAGAACAATTATCTCAGAACATTTAAAAAACATTTTTGTTATTTTATTCTTTAAAATAATCTTTTTTTAAATATTTTTTAAAAACACGTTACTAAATAATTTTTTTTTCATTTTAAAAAATAAAAAATTATTCTCAAAATAAATTGCCAAACAAACTAGTAGCTTCTCTTCAGAATATTCAGGCAAGAGCTGAGGTTTTTTTTTTTTTTTGGTGGGGGGAGGGGGACTTTGACCCGAGGTAAGAGCCGAGTTGAACTTGCGTTGAACCCCACACAACAATGGCGTAACTTGTAGCATTCGCAGGCACCAAGTTTGTGATAAGAAGGGAGAAATTCCAGACCACTAATATCATGTGAAGCTCACATGGAGGACACATGCACGCCCCATTCCATAGATTAAGCTTCAATTTCTTCCATGGAAGTTGTTCAATACTAACCCCCAAAAATTATAATGACGTCAAGATAATAATACAAATCATGTATCTATGCTACTTGGTGAAATTGTTTCTTGTGTCACTTAAAATAAAAGAAAAAAACATAAATTATGTGTGGATGTAAGCAAAAAGAAAGGGGCATGCAAACGCTTGGCTCTATGTGTGTGTGTGTATCTAATTATCTCCTTGACGTTTCTTGTCTAAATCCTACTAGAACAACCAGTGTTTCTTATTTGGTTTATGCCTGACCGGGGCACCTGCAACAAAAAATTAAATAAATCATTAATCCATCAATAGGTTCGTCCTCAGTACCTGTCCACAGCAGAATTTGTAGTTTTTATCGGAAAAGGGTCAGTTCATAGAAAGGCTAACGCACCCTGAAATGCATACAGTGAATTGTAATGAACCTCAGACCAGAAGCTCAGCCATAACGCTGCATCATTTGAGAAAATGAAGGTAATCATAGGAATAGGACGTTGCTGAGATTAATAACAATTTCGAGTATAATGATTGAAACAATAATGAACATGGAGCTCTTACCACACTTTGGCACTCTATTCAGCGGCGTAATTTCAACAAAACACGTGTCTCTGAACGATGTCAAAAGACATATCTTTGCAGCAAACTACATTATAGAGAATAAATCAACATAGTACTACATGTTGACAGCGACACACAAGAAATAAGCTCAAAGGAGTCAGAGTGTTTAATGTAAGATGCTAAGAAATTTCAGATGCAACTTCTCTGGGCAGAATGAAGTCAGTGCAAGAACTCTACTTACACAAGGGTTTCATAAAAATGCATTACCATAACATCATCATTGTCATTAGCGTATTTCATCTACCATCTGCTATATATAAATCGTAGCACAGCAAGCTCTCCTACATAGATCTACAACTTAGCCTTACAAGTCCTTTCACCTTTGATAAGGAACGATTACTTGCAACTCAAGTGGTTACTTCGGGATCATATTCAGCACCATATGTCTTCACTCACTGACAGATAAAGCTGAAATCCAGTTTCTTATAATCGCGTATATGAATTTATGCTTTCCCATTACACCAAATGTGAGGCTTACATCACAGCACACATAAAATTTAAAAAAAAAAAAAAAAACTGTTGACTACCATCAATATTACTAAACAGATGGTCTTGTTCTTCGCAGAATGCATTAACTCTTGTAAGTCAAACAAACTAATTTAACACAGCATCACGAACCTTGTCAGCAGCTGCCTGTAAGGTAACATGGTCGCCCCATTCTCCAGAGCTGTGCCAGAAAGAAAGTGAATGCAGTAAGTTAACACTAGCATATGCATGAAAATATTACTGGTGAAGAGTGGAGGCTAAGTATAGAATGCCTAAAGTCCCATATGTAGTATGAATATTTTGTGGTGCATCTAAATGCGCTGGTTATCTCCCATTTCACTAGGTAGCTTTTGAAGGAAATGTTCCATCTAACTTGAGTACCACCCATCAATTACTAACAAATGTAGTGGGCTAATGGCTCATTGCATTTATAATAAATAGCAACTTATAATTCAGTGGAAAAATACGCACTTAGCCATTTCCTTGCAATACTGTGTGTACTTCATTGGGACATAGTATTCATATAAGGAACGATGATCTTTGAGCTGGCAAGGAGAAACATCAAGCAAAAAAGGAAAATCATTATCATACATCTGGAACATCAACTATGTCAACCCAGTTAAGCATATTGTAACTCAAGGAAACCACACGCTCTCACAATTAGAAACCTAACAGGCTCTATCTTTTCCACATGACAGATACTGACGCATTGCACCTGTTTTACAATCTCTCTTCGAACATACTTGTGATGTTCAGGTGACTTGTACAGCTGATCTGAAATCGCCCGGAACTGCAATATAGTGAGAATTATTATGAAGTTCCGAAAGGCTCATGTTTGTAAATGTATTTGCAAAATAAAATACCTGACAATTTCCATCACCAGAGACTATAAGTTCACGTAGACCATATATTTTTAGCCTGTAAAAGTGAAGAAAATTATTTAATACCTCCACTTCAGGTAGAGCAGGAATGAATTTGTATCATTTTATTAGTTGAGTCGGTCTTCATTATTTTACAAACCTAGGTTCCTAAGACATCAATTTGTACAACCACGGTCAACAACCAAAACAATTAGATTCAACAATTCTCGAAGCTGTAGACTATAGTCATAAACCTTGATACTTCAGAATCGTTTTTTTTTTTTTTGGACGTAAATGATACTTCAGAATCTGTATATACCAGGCCAAGGAATAACGCAGTTATTGCATTCAATCCTATAGTCTTAACAGGTCCGTGATAATTTTTTTTTTTCGAACGAAAGGTCCATGATAAATTTAATTACACCATTTCTCATATAAAGCCCTGCAGACTCAGATCACTATCTATTCCTTGAGGTTGAAAGATGCCCATTTATTGGTCTTATCAAGAATATTGTCGGCAGCAGTTTTATTTTGTGCACGTGTGGTTTCATGTTGGAAACCAGCAACATTTGGGCATGATTTTGGTTGTTTCTAATGTGAAACCAAACTTGCTCTTCATCATATATTTCTAGCCTTCTAGGCACAAACAAATAGCTGCCCATATAAATTAATATGGATCTCCAGTCCACTCCACACTTTCTTCTTGACAATGTAAGATAACTTGTCTCCGCTAAAGTAAATTTCATTGAATGACTAATTTGTGTACTGTTTCTATCTGTATCTCTTCCAAGCAAGAAAAATTATGCAAAATACTTGTCCCTATTTAAACAGATAAATATACGAGTGCATATCTTACACCCCTGCAGATATTGCCCGCTTTCTTTCAAAAGGGTACATGCAGAGCCTTCAAAGATTTAGAATATTTCTCACAAAAATTACTAAATTTCTGTAACTACAATAAGTACCTGTCAAGCAGACGCTGGTGATCCATCCTGGCATCACTTATGTTGGGGATGAAGGAATTTATCCGGGGCACATGCTACAATTTCAAGAAGTCGAGGAAAGGAACTTTAGAGGCACACATAAAGTTAGACAAAATGCATGGGAGAGAAAGATAATGACAGAAAATAAGAAAACCAGACCCAGCTACATTTAAATCCCATTCCTTCCCCTTCGTCGTGTCCAAGTTATCACTTATTAGATACGCACAGTAGTATTTATTTTCGAATCAACAATCATAATTCAAAAGCAGTATCAAACTCAGAAACCAAAATTCTTTCTCTTTTACAGGAAAAAAAATCAGAAAATCAGTTACTACAACAGAAAGTAAGCATGACCTTACAGGAACAGGTGCCAAGTTGGAAAGTCGGGTGCCAACTGCACCATCCAATTTGGCATACTCTTCTGATAGTACAACAGCAATCATCCGATCATCCTCAGTGTCATTCTGACTGCTACGAGATGTTGAACTAGAACTTTCACCCATCGATTGCTGGAAAACTGGTACAAAAGCCCTGGTCTGGCGATTGGTGGAAAACTTCAAGCTAACGCCTAAAGCCAATTTCACAATGATCCTCAGCTAGTAAACCTGCAAAAATTGAAAGGCCTTGATGATTATCAAACATTAATAAGTGCAAGTTCAACCATCGAATTGACAAGCGCTTTGCGTCTTTGCTATTCAGTTCCTCATGTCTAGATACAGTATAATTTAGCAAAATCGCGATTATTATGCACCTATTGAGCCATGAAATCAGTTTAAAGCATAAAGGAATCACCCAAGGAAAAAAAAAAAAAATTGTAAGGTAACAGAAAAGTCAAAGGGAATCTGTCCCATTGAAAGTAGTTTCACACCAATCCTTCCATCTCTGCATATATTCACGCAGAAAAGCATCATGACAGAAAGAGAACTATCACGATAATCATGTGCACAATGATGATGACCCATGCCATCAAGAAACTGGTATTAGCAAACTTTTCGCAACATTAAGTAGAATCTAAACGTAAAAATGGCTTTTAAGTATAACATATATTTCTTACGATCATATACAGACTGAATTTCAGGAATATCTCACGGACGACGTAGTTTAATCCATTAATTTTTTGATTGATAAAAGGAGAGTTTACAACAACGGTTGCATGGATTAATGAAGGATAGTAATCAGATCGGACCTCTTGATACAGCAATTGTAAGAACGTTTCGCCCAAGACCCAAACAAATTCAAGGGAGAACATGAAATGGATTACCAGAGCAAAGCAATTAAACAAACAGAAAATTCAATGAAATGATAAACATTAAACAATTAGATAAATTAGATAATAAAAAAGTCCAACGAGAAGATCAAAATATCACCAGTACGAAGTCAGTTCCCCCCCCCCCTCCCTTTTTGGGAATCGCCAATACGAAGTTAAAAAGACACAAATACCTGCAATCTTGCTGGAATATCTATGCGTAATGCTGAAGATCTTATGAAATGTATTTGATGAAGGACGAAATCAAATGTACCAAGAAGAGATGTTTAATTATTTCAAATTCACGCTATACTCTTAGCTGCAATTAAGACCCACTGAGTTCGACGCATCATACACAAAATCTTAGACTCTAATCTGTCTTGTACGGGTGATGACGCGATGAAAAGTGATTGTTCATTTTTCATTTAAATCATAAAAATATAGACATAAGCTTTGCCCAAAATTAGGATGATCAACTGTAATAGAAAAGACAGCGACGTGGTTGCCGTTGGTTGGCAGTTGAGATTTGAGAAGGTTGTTGGATTCCGCGGGTTCTGAGAAAGAGAAACGCAAGAACTAACAGATCTGTCAAAATCGGGTAGAGTCGCCCAGACATGAATGAAGACGCGCAACTTTTCTCCCGGATGATTCGGAACTAGCCCCACTTTGACTTGCTTGTTAGGAAATACTTGACATCGCTTCGTGATTCCCGAGTAGTGGTGTAGAGTCGAGGTTCCATATCTACCATAAGATCCTTACAAGTTACAAGCTACAAGCCGCAGCTTTAGCACACTCTTTCCACATAGAAGTTTAACCCTTGACAAGTTTTCTCCCATTCTTTTCTTGCGTGTCCAATTCCAACGTCGTTGTCTGACGGGGAAAAGGAGGGTAACGTGATTGTCTCAGCAGAAGCTTTACGTACCATGAAACACAAGCCTGAGTCAAAATTTTAGCAATCTCTGGCTGGGATTGATGGATTAAACCAACATTTTACCTGTTACAAAAGATCCTGACTGTATGGGCTATCTAAGGCAATTTTTACTATATATATATATATATACAAGGACGGTGTGTCATCCTTTTCTTTAATCTCAGACTGGAGCATGAAACAGCTGAGACTTTCTAAGTTGGAAACTATCCTGAGCTTATGCTGGTCGTGTCATAAAATGACCATTGATTTGTATTCATTTAACCGTCAATAAATCATCTTTCAAAGTGTAACAAATGCTTGGATCCTTCCAGGGACATTTTCCAAGAAGGCAGAGACAAAAGTGCGAAGTGATTTTGCATGCGATTGAAAAGTTCACGCCTTCACGACCTATTCTTCCTCTTTTTCGTACCTTTGCCACCGGAGAAAAATCCCTTGGTATATCGTGAGTTGACAAGCTCCCGAGGCACAGCTGCTCCGGTAGATTTTAAGACTTCAGTCAACTCTGCAAAGACATTCTTATTTTCCTCATTCACAAAAACTATGGCTTGACCTTCCTCTCCCATTCTAGACGCCCTTCCAATCTGATGTACATACTCCTTAATTGAATTAGGCATGTCAAACACAATTACCTGTCTTACGCCTACTAGATCAACCCCACTACCCAAAACTCCAGTCGCCACAACCACTGGAACCTCACCTACTAAAAAGAACCTCATTATTTCTCTCCTTTCCTTCATAGACTTCTCCCCGTGAATTGACAGCGCTTTAATTCCAGTGGTGACTGTAATGGCATTGGCCAGAAGATCTGCCCCAAGTCTAGACCCCACATACACAACCACAGGTGGCTTAAAATGCTGCTTACTAACCAAAATGTCAAACAGTTTCTGCTTCTTCTGCTTTGACTCAACCCAAATAGCTAGTTGCTTCACAGCCTTATTTGGTCTATTAGGCTCACCAACAGATATAACCACAGTATCTTTTGCCAGAGAGTTTGCCATCTTCTCTAACTCATGAGAGATTGTTGCAGAATACATCAAGACCTGAGGCTGGGCCATAGCCCTATATATCTGCATGACCTGATCACGGAAACCCCTTTCCAGCATGCAGTCCACCTCATCTACAACAAATGTCGTCATATCATCCAAGTCAATCTCATGCTTTGTTAAAAGATCAACCAGCCTTCCCGGAGTTCCTACTATCAGTTCTACTCCTTGTTGAATGCGATAGAGCTGCCTAGCCATGGCATCACCACCAACCACAAGTGCAGTTTTAAAAGGTAATCCCTTTCCAAGCAATTTAGCATGCTCTTCAACCTGAATACAGAGCTCTCTCGTAGGTGTTAACACTATAGCTAATGGCGTCTTCTTATCAGAAACATGCTCAAGACGATGCCTTGCACAATGAGAAACTATTGGAATTAAAAATGAAGCAGACTTTCCAGATCCTGTATCAGCCAAAACAAGCATGCTTTTGCCTATCAAAGCATTTGGGATTGCCTGCATCTGGACAGGTGTGGGCACGTCATATCCTGCAGCTTCTATATTGTGGAGGAGCTTATCAGGAAGGTTGCAACCCGTGAATGACAATATTGGTCCTACTACATCACCCTTCACATTAATGTTGAGTTTCTTTCTAAGCATATCAGCGTCATCTCTAGATGAAGTACCTGATTCATAATCATTCTCTCTAACATAAAAGCACTCATCAGTTGCAGCAACAATCTTAGACGAACGAGTGACAGTAGGACATGGGTCAGTTCTGCGTAGTAGTTTCTGTTTACATTCCAAGCTGCACACATCGTCATCCGTTTCATCACATATGTACTCACCATAGCGGCCACATAGGACACACTTGGGCTCACCTGGTAGAGCTTCTCTTTGGTCCCTAGAACTCAATTTGACATCATCTCCTGCATCTAAAATTATAAAAGGAAAATTGAGATGGATTGGTATTTTCAATTATCAAAAGCAAGCTTTCAGGAGACTCAGACTTCCACACCAAGGCATTAAAAGTTCATCACAGAACCCTTCCTCCCGGGGTATGGAGCGGCTTGATAGCAATCCGTGGATATCTAGATAACGAAAAGTTCTGAATAACAACAGGGAAGCAAACATAGATATGCTGAAGCAGAAAGAGGAATTTGAAATAAGATGACAACAAAAAGACTTGATAGCAAGGCGAGACGAGTCGTAGATATGCATAAGCGAACACCCATGTAAAATGCAATCCCGTAGAGAAATTAAAGCAAATTAGGACAACGCAAATCAGGATACACTCAATTGAAGAAATTCGATGGTATTACCAGTGGGTGCATCACCATCAGTTGCCAGCGCTGAACTTTGAGATGGGTTATCCTGATCAGTGTCCAGGCAACCCATATGGTCTGCTTTGAATAAGATCCCACTTCGCAGAAAGACAATCGAGAATAATGTCAGATCGAAAAATTGAACTCCGCCTGAACTGTTTTCTTTACATTTTAGGGTTGAGGAAAACAGAAATCGTCGGTCCCGCGGGATACTTCCTCAAGCGCGAAGCCTGGAATTTGATCCTCGGGTAACAACAATGCAGCGCGCAAAGGATTCATGGCAAGAATTCGTTTCGAAATTCAATGGGAACCGCCTTACCCTGGGGTACACCAGGAATTATAGTTATCGAGCGCTAATTTGCTACAGCAGAATTTTTTTTTCTCCCAAAAACACACATGCTTAAATAAAATGTTAAATGCCAAGGAAAAAAATTGTTGATTTGCGGCCATCATATATGTACGTACTACATACATGCATATATATATATATATATATATTTCTAAATAAGTAGTACACTGATTAAAACCAAATTTTACATTATGAATTTAAATTCAAATATCTGCGGGATTCATGAATTATAAAATATAAAATTGACTTATATTTACAAAATATTTATATTATATGTTTATAATATAATTAAATAAAATTGTTTATAGCAGGCTAAAAAAAAATCGTATATCTTGCTTTTGATTGGCTTTTGTAATTTGCGGAACCAATCAGCGGCGAAAAAACAAAAGACTACTAAAAATTTAAAAACATCGTTTTCTTTCCCATGTGGTTCATGCACCCCAATACTAGTTGCTTACGTCTGGCTTGGAACTCATGAAACTTGATTTTTATTTTTAGTATTCTTGATATAAATCATTGTCAACTGGTTTATGTTTTTAAAATGGTTAGTTAAGATTCCAAATTTTTAAAAATTTACACATATCTTCAATGTGCTTTTAAGAATAATAAATATGACAATTGACTTATTTAAAACAATCCTATTATTTACTTAATAAAGCAAGGGTGTAATTGAAAAAATATTAAATATTTACTCAATGTCCTACATTTTAAATTAAACAAGACTTTTAAAAAATTACTTATATTGTGGTATGAAAGAGTAGGGATATGTAAAAGTTCAATTGTTCTGTCTAACCCGAACAAGTCTAATGCTATTCAATCTAGTAAAATAATTAATCTAAAAGACTAAAAAGATCAAACTAGCTTTTTAGATTTGACTAGATAAGAGATCAAGCTCTCAAGCCACTTGATCCATTCCGGACCCAATCATATGAAATTATTTTAATATAATGTTAATTATTTTAATATATTTGAATAGTTTAAAGTTTGAATGTAGTGTTTCCTTCATTCACATTTCACCTTTCTATTTATTGTAATTTTAATTTAGTTTGCCACTAAATTTTTATTGTAATATATATTAGACATATTGCTGAAATTTATTGAATGTTATTGTTGTTGTTAAAGTTATGAATTTGAATCATGTAGATTGTAACTAAAATATTTTTTGTTGTTCTTAGAGATTGTTATGGATTTTTTATGACTATAAATATTTTTATTATCTTAATTGAGTTTATTATGATGAAATGAATTGTTACTTCTCATACAAGAAAAAAAAATTAAGTGAGTATTGAACTATTGAGATTAATCTTTTAATTCTATAGATCAAGTTTGATTTATTAATCTTCAGATTATAACTAGATCAGATCAGATTACAAATTGTCTAACCTAATTTTTTTTTTCATAAAAAAAGACTAAACTTTTGGTAAAATTAAAGTCGATTCTTATCCAATCCTTTGTACAATGCATGAGAGAGTATTAAGAAGAAGATCAGGCCAAATCACCATGATCAATGCTAGACTAGAGCCACCTATGACCTACCTAATTTAACATTTACATGCACTATACTATACTATAATATAAATGCTACTTTGTAAAGTGTAAACAGTATATATATATATATATATATATATGTTACCTTCTAAGACTTTTATATAAATCGGTTATATTAAATCAAACCAGCCTAGCAAGAAAACCTTCCAAGTAAGCAAGCACCTCCTCCTCGTCTTTTGCATGCTTCATCTAAAGGAATTGTTATGAAGGTGAGTGCTTAGGAAACTTCAGAGAGGAAGAAGCTGTTTCGTTTATAGTTTGTCCTAGCTTGCCAGGAGATCAGTGCACAGCACATGCTTCCTAGCTATACCTTGCACCTTTTGTTCCAAATATTCTAACTTTTCTCTTATTGGTTTGGCTCCTTCCACATGTACCTTAGATGCCTCCCTCTCAATTTCTAACCGTTATAGTACTTCTGTCACAGCTCACAGATGCTTTTTCTCAAGGCCAAAAATGAGTTTCTAGTTGTTATACTCTTGCCACACTTTACTAACACAATTAATACCAGCAATTTGAATCAGAATCCCTCATTCAATTAGGGGGAAAAAATGCAAAGTCCATTATTTATTACAGCTCAATTAGTTAGGCAGGCTTCACGTTACAGATTTGCAGATCATCATGCTGAAATACACCAGCATTTGTACCATTACATGCAAGGCACTTCAATGAATTTCCAACACTAAAAGGAAGAATCACCAGCGCGAATTCTGAGTTATTCTTGCCCTCTGCCAGTATTGAGCATCAGAACTCAGAAAATAAGCACAGCTAATTGAAAAAGCTTAACTTGCGGCCCTCCCTTATTCTAATTAAAAACGTAATGAAGGGAGAAAGGTTGAGCTAAACTTGTATATACCAGTATGTTGTTCATGCACCACTCTGCTGCATTTCCTGCAGCCTCTTGAGTGATTCTTGCTTCTGCAATATTATCTGCCTCCTGAATTTCCTGATGAACAGGTCTGCCATGTGGTCAACCTCGTCTTCCATTTTGAACTCCTCCCCTGCTTCCTCCTTCGAGTTCTTCACCATGTCAATCACAGACCCTCCAAAATCCAAATCCTCGGACTCGAACAAAGTGTGTGTCAGATCCGGGTACTTGCCCTCGTCTTCCTCGTACCAGTAGTAACTTTCATAGCCATCCTGGTCTCTGTCCTCCACCACCTGGGTGTCGCTGGGATTGGCCAGGGCCTCGTAGGCGTGGACAGCGTCATTGTGCAACACGATGGCTTTGCTCTGGTCGGTGCCATCTTCCAAGAAACACTCTTCATTGGGATGAGGATTTTGGCCGAGAACAGATTGGAGCTTCTCCGAGAGGGAGCTCATTAGAAACTTCTTATTCCTTAGAAGTGAGAATATAATCAGACGAGCCTTGATGGCACTTGCTTTTGTCCTCAGAGACACGGTCTTGGCCTTTGCCATTGAACTTAGACCGGCTATAATCTGTTTCACCAGCCCGGATGCTTTTTTCTTCATATTGTACAGAAAAGATGGGATTTTGAAGCTTGCTTGGATGAGGATTATAGGAAACTCTATCCGGGATTGATCGTTTTTTTGATTGAAACACAAAGAAGGAGGAGATATATGATAATGCGAAGAAGATAAGAGTACTAAGCTTCGTACGCAGCTGAGTGGGAAAAGCAGTGTTTTGGCATGGAAAGAGTACAATGTGGGTATATGGGCTTATATAGGCAGAACCAGCGAGCGAAATGATGCGACGATCCATCTATGGATCTAATGACAACCAGCTGTCTTCGTGAGAGAGAGACAACCTGAAGAAGGAAAAGTGGAGGTTAAGAAAGGAAAAGGAGGGTAACTCCGATAGATAAAGCAGATAAAGCGAGGGACACGCGGCCAACGCATGATAGGCCTTATGAATAAATGCTGGTAAAGTGGTATACGAATAAGTAACGAAGCTGCTACCACACATACAGAAATCGAGAGTTGGGGAATTTTTACCTTTTTAGCGAGGTTGATGTCTTCAAGATTTTGATATTGACCGAAAGCAGCAAAAAGTAACAAGAGATGGGCCTCTGCCGCTGCTTTGACACACTCCGTATAATCTCTAACAGAGGGTCTCACAATTATTTGACTCATTTGATGCTTTTGAGGGAGAAAAATTAGAGTCAGTAAGTTTAAATTAAATTTAACAGATCAATTTAAATCTATCCAAAAGATTTAAATTTAAATTTAAAAAAAATAATATTTTTTATTATTCGGTTATATTCAAACGCTTAAATAGGCCTAAGAAAATTTAGACTAAGCCTGGTCGGATTCAGGTTTGGCCCAAATACCCGAATAAAAAAAATAATTTTTTTAAAAATATATAATATAATAAATATTAATTATTTTTTAAGTTTTATATCATTTTATTTTAAAATACCATATATTTGAGTGTATTACTATAGTTATTTTAAAAAAAATAAAAATATTTATATTTTTTCATTTTTATTATTTTTAATTAAATAAAATATCTCAAAATAATAATTAAAATATATTTTAATATTAATTTTTAAAAAAAAATTGAGTCATATAAACCATTTTTTTGTCCAAAAAATTATATTTTATATTTTATAAATAAGATAATTAATTTTAAATTAAAAATAATTTTAAAAATAAAATTTGGACATGTACGAATTTCCGGCTCTACTACTAAACAAACATAATAAATAAAATAATATTTTTAGATAATTATTTGGTTATTATCCATGCCAAACTTAGTTAAAAATTAAGAATGAACTAAAGTAAATATTTTTTGTATATAGGACTTAAACAATATAAAAGATTAAAGAAAAAAATTCAAAAAAAATAATATTTTACCCATAATTAAATAATTTTGTTTTATATAATATAATGACGACTATTTTTTTCATATTTTTAAAAATAAAAAGTACAGTTATCCAATAGTTATTAAAAACTTTGAACTAATCAGGATAGTAATTTTAAATTAGTGGTTTAACCGTAGTTGAATTGAGATTAACTTGATCATAATTAAAATAATATGATTCAATTAAAATATATAAATATTTTTATATAACTATAATAAGAGCAATATTTAAATAAATAAGACATTAATTTACAAGTAAAGGAAATATTCATGAATAAATTGCACATAATACAACAAAACAATAACAAAGCTACTTAAATACTTAACTACAAAGTTAATAAGTTATTATTTTTTATTCCTTTCAAGTTAAAATAATATGTTATGCTTAATAAAATTATTTAAAAATTAAAATTAACTTAAAATAAAAAAATATTTTTAAAAAAATTTGGGTATTCGGGCCGACCCGAATAAGCTCGAAGTCCGAAGGCGTTAGAGTTAGATTTGACTATATAGGCTTTTTAGAAAAAGTAAGATTTTTTAAACTCGATTCGAATAAGCTTGACCCGAATTGAACCCAATTCGAATAAGCCCGACCCATCCGAATTACCGACTATGAGAGGAACACACACTTGGATAAGCTTCAACAGATCATCTGACGGTGGTGAAACGAAAGGGCAATCATCATCACTGTTAAAATGGAAGCTTCTTTCTAGTGCCACTCCTACGTATCATGTCGTTTTACTAAATGTGAGATTCTGTAGGGTAGAACTGTGAACTAAGGTATCAGATTTTGGAGAGAGAGAGCAATAATAAAGTGGGAGGGTACTGTTGAGAAATTCCGGACCACTTAGTGCAGCAACGAATTTTGAAGGCGTTGCGTGAACAAGGTTGAACTATGTACGTGCCAAAGAATGCGATCTCTTTCAAGACTTAACCTCTAAGGCTACGCAAATCCTTCCCAGTTTTTTTTTTTTTTTTCGTTTCAATTAATCCTCGCCACGACTTTCAAGTGCAGACTACTTTCTCGTTATTGCAAATTAATTACAATGAACCCACAAAAGAAGAACAATGCGTGCATGTCTTTGCACAGATTGCGTGCCCAACAACACACCACAATCGTGCACGACAAAAAACAAAAAAAAAAAAACAACATTATATAATGCACGTAGTATTACGGAAGAACCATGTACATTAACAAATTATCAAGAGAAAAATTTGTTCGTGCTCCCAATTAAGGCTATATTTTTAACTTTTTAAAAGTGCATGTGCGTGAAATTAGCGAACAAGTTAAACGCGGCACACATGGAAAGCACATATATAAATCAATTATGTGAAGGGCAATCAATCAAAATTGGTGCCGCGCACTAATATTGATTTAAAGTTTTCATGCTCGTGCACTTTTTTATGACCTTTTTTAACGCAGTTTGAAATGACACAGCAACTTTGGTGCAACTTGATATTTCTATAAATATAAAAAGATGCCTACTTGATATTTTTGTGAAATGAATATGGAAAAAGATGTCTCTGATATTATTTTGTATACTATAATATGTTAAACTTAGGCATCGGTTTCGGTCGCTGTTAGCATTTGGGTTCTTCATGACTGGGAATTAAACAAAGTGTTTCAATTATGTGCTTTGCTAACCAAAGCTTAACGTACCACGAACTTTTGGATGCATGCTTCCTTTAAAGGAAATTGTGAAGGATTGATCATGGGATACTTTTCAGACCACAAAAAAGTGATTGTTTCCTTAAAATGTTTTGGATAAATATTAAATAGTCCCTTTTTCCAGTTGTTATATTTGAATTATATGCAGCTAAAGTATATTTTTAATCCTTTAACTTTAGATAAAGTTTTAATTTAGTCCTTTAATTTTATAAAATATCTTTTTAATTTTTTAATCTTAACATCATTTGTTTCAAATTATTATTTTTTATGTCATTTATTATTATTTTGAAAAATTAAACTTAATATGTTAACATTTGAAAATATTTTATTAATATTTAAAAGTTTAATATAAAAATTTATTGAGATAAACCCAACAGTGTTAGAGTTAGAAAATTAAAAAAAATATTTTATAAAATTAAAAAACTAAAATAAAATATCCATAAAATAAATGATTAAATGTATACTTCAGCTGCATTTTGTGAGTGTGAAATATAAATAAAATTTCAATGAAGAAAATATAATTTTAAATTATTTTTTGTTGTGAAAAATAAGAGTATAAAATTTTCAATATCGGAGGAATAAAAATAAGGTAGATTGCCATATATATATATATATATATATACCAAGAAAATAATAATGTAATTTTAACTTAAATTTCTCTTGCTAAAGGTTGCATCACATAATTAAAAAACTAGTTGAATTAAGGTTGGAAAAATTAATCTACAAGTCCTTATAATTTTACTCAATTTTTAATTGATTAAGTCCCTGTTACTCTTTCCATTCAAAAATATAAAGTATTTTTTTAAGAGGTTAAATGTTAAAAAATATAAGATATTTTTACTATTTCAAGGTGTAATTATTATTTTTTAAGGAAAATCATATTTAGCCACCTCCCAAGAAAATTTATCATAGACAAAGACCAACAACAAGTTCCATTCAAGAAAGAATAAATTATGTTTTCATTTGAACAACAATTTGTTTCACATTTGTCCTTATCTATTGATTAATTCTCTTAGAATGAGGCAGGCTAGCTTGTGATTTTTCCTTTTAAAAGTACCCTATTAAATAAATTACTTTATATTTATTTTAGGGTGAAACACCATATCAAATAGAGGTAAATATAAAAAGATATAAGTTAGTTTGACAATAAATCATTATTTTTATGAGGGATGAGATTCCGTTAAAAATGTTTTACATTTTTTTAATACAGGAAGTACTTATTTTTATAATCAAACTATTATAGTTTAATCCTTGATTATTAAATTATTTAATTTTACATTTTAAAAAATATAAATTATTTAATTTTACAATAGTTCCTCTATGTTTATTAAATGATTATATACTTTTAGGAATTAATTACATAATTTTTATAACTCAAAAATTTATATAATTAAGCTATGTTTTTTAAATAA